>NC_136274.1:46585784-46772620 GCF_964187855.1 Myxine glutinosa
ACAGTGAGGCAGCGATCGACAAACAAGGGAGATATTTGAAGACTAATAGACAACATGGACTGGGCAAACTGTATCATATGTGGAAAGGATGACGGCACATTAAAATGTCCTGCGACCAGACAAGATGGTGAAGGTCAACAATCATATGAGGCCTTTATCCGAAATGTCGACTCTTTCAGAGAACTACATTCAATGCCTGTTGACATATGTTTTCCAGATCATGTTAATGCAAATGACTTGCTCAACAACCATGCAAAGTGGCACCTTAAGTGTCAGCTTAAATTTGCCAATACAAAACTGCAAAGAACACAAGAGAGACACCGGAGAAAGAGGAACACTGGACAGTGCGGTGATGATACGGGACAGAGAAAATCAAAACGCTCAAGCCTTTCCGAGGAGTCAAAATGTATAAATATGTGCATTTTCTGTAAGAAAGCAGAGCGTGTACTTCATATGTGTACTACATTAGAACTAGACACATCGCTCGGAGAACAGGCCACAGAAATGCAGGACACAGATTTGCTTGCCACAATAGCAGGTGGGGACTTGGTTGCCATTGAGGCGAAATACCACAAGCATTGCATGGATGTGTTTAGAACTCGGTACAGAAGTATGCAAAGAGCTCGGGCATCACACACAGGGTGTACTGATGAGAAAATGACTGAATCAAGAGTATTTGCTGAAATGGTATCCTTCATTGAAAGCAGTGTGGAAGAGGGTGTTTATATATTCCGATTAGCAGACTTGCACAACATGTATGAACATCGTCTTGCAGAATTATGGCATGAGAAAGCAATAAACAAGACACGGCTCAAAAACAAACTTCTCGTGCACTACCCAGATGAGTGTCAGGAACAATCAGATGGTAAAAGTACTCTTCTAGTCTTTAGTGAAGGTCTACAAAAATTACTGAAAGAAGCACTAGAGTCACGCAATTTCGAGAAAGATGCTCTCTCAATGGCGCATGTAGCTAAAGTTATACGGAAAGAAATGTTCGATGCAGAATTTTCCCAATTCTCCGGTAGTTTTAATCACGATTGCCAGGACAGTGCAGTACCTAATTCTCTCAAAGTCTTGGTATCGATGCTGTTATATGGATCAAATATCAAGAATCAAAATTCTGCAAACACACAGGCATGTCTCACTGTATGTCAACTAATCAGGTTCAACTCTAAGGGGAAGGCAAAGGTAGCAGAGCAGCCACGTCACCGAAAGGATAAAGAGCCCCCACTGCCATTATGATTACATCTCACTGCCATTATGATTACATCGAAAGTTGTGATTACATCTCCAGCATTCAATGTGATCGAGCGGTTTACCTGTATCATGTACGACAACACAACCCCACATGTCAATGTGAATGACCTTCGACAGGAGCTATTCCCAAGGAGAGTGAAGATGATGGAGAAGCTTCCTCCAACTCAGAACGCACTGCTCCAGCATGTAAATCGATGCCTGTACCAAGCCGGCATTTGGAGAGAGAGAGTCTGAAGCCCATCCTAGCTGCACCAAATCCAGATGGTTTGGGTGGCCCAAAGCAGATACCGGATGGCGTCCAACCTGGACAACCCTGTCAGCTGCTGCTCTTAGTTGTAGAGAACTACTCAAGTGCGGATGTAAGGCGACACCCACTTGTTCAAAGAATTGCACGTGCAGGAACGCAGGACTGCCATGCACAGGACTGTGTCTCTGTCGCGGAAATTGTGAAGCATAAGTCATGCAGGCCGCGACCTCCTCTGTACTGGCCAATCCAGCATCCTCCCTCAGCGTATCGATGTACGTCAAAAACACCGATGCAAAAATGACCAACACATAATTTGACCTTTGACCTTCACCTGACCTTGAAATACAATATGGCAGCACCTGAGGATATTTTCCATAATACAAATGGATTCCTTGTCCTTAAAAATGATTATTTAGACACTGAGATAATGTTTCTATGACAGCTATGAGCTGGATATGGCAAAAACGTGACAAACACATAATTTGACCTTTGACCTTGACCTGACCTTGACCTGGGCCTCGAAAATCGGGCGGCCCCCTCTCAAAAGTTTTGTATGGTCCTAAAGTATAACTGTGCCAAATTTAGTGCTTTGGGCCAGCGTGTCACGATCATTTCCATAAGCCACTCCACTATGAGGGGTGAAAAGGAAATCAAAGGGAGGCGCAAAGCGCCCCTCCCTTTATATAAGGGACGGTTTGTCTGTATGCAGCTTTAATGTGTGGACTAAAAATTAGTTTTTCAGCTTCTACTGGATGAAATCGGCTGCAAATTTCAGAAGTAAATGCTTTGAACGTTGAGGTAATATCTATCTATAATTCCACTAATCTCTGTGTGTATGTTTGTTTGTATGTTTGTATGTTTGTATGTCTGTGACCGCTGTTTCTCGACAACTACCGGTCCGATATACTTGAAACTTGCCAGGTATATTGCTGGGGACCCGAGGATGTGCCTTTTCAAGGTTTTAAATTAATCGCAGAAGTAGTTACCGAGCTATGTCCAAAAAACGATTCAACCAATCAGAGAGCAGCGAGCTATCACGTGTGCCGAACGTGGCGAACAGACTCTGCCTCGGATGGCACATTTGAGAGCGTATTCATTTATTTCCCGTCGGCAAACTATGTTGCCGTTAAACTATGTTTTAAAACTAATTAAAACTAATTTGCGATTCATCGTAACTGCGATTTGCGACCTTCCGGACAGTCAAATGAGGACGTCACTTCCGGACTTACGTAGCGGCTAGCGGGCGCCATTTGGAGGAGCTGGGAGGACTCAGTCGTGATAGAGTGAGCCTGAGTGAGTATATCAAGACAAGAACAAGATCTAGAAGGAGGTATGTACGGTGCGATTCATATAATATATTGTTTAGTTATCGTCGATGAGGAATTTGGGGGCCCGATTAACTGCAGCGCCATCCGAGCTGCGGCGTCGGGACGATACATTCATTGTACGGTAACATCACGCACTTACGGGCACGTCCTATATATATAGTACGGGCATGCCCTAGTGTTCCAAATTTCAGCAACGTCCGTTTATGCGTTCTTGAGTTATATTTAGAAAACCCCCGAAATCACGTTGGTATCTGTCTGTCCGTCCGTCTGTCTGCCCAAAATGTGTTGGTGCTCGTATCTCAAGGACTAAACATTGAAACTAGCTGAAACTTGGAATATACACTATAAAGGGGCACCCTACTTCTGGCAAATAAAATACATTATTTTACTTCTTCATGTAGGTGTATGAATCAAATTGGCGCCCCTTTATATAAACTTTTCTAAAGCATTACTTGGTTCTTCATAACACAAGGGTAGTCCAGCATGCACACGAGATTTTTTGAATGCCCCTTATTTTGTATTGTTTGGCATTTTCTACAAGCTATCGAATGTCCCTTCTTTTCTATACTTTGCCACATGGCACATACCCTTATTTAAAGGGACATTTTCTATGCCCCTGGCATTTTACACAAGAATTGTAATACCCTCTGCCACTATCACCAGGTGGCGCTACACAGTACACATTTACATGGAGAATTTTCGCTCCTCTCCTGGGCCCCCACACCTCCGCATGAGGCCGCGGCCACGTAGCCTATGTTACCCCCAGACAAAGTTGTATTTGTATTTGTACTCCAAGTAAAGTATAAATGTGTTTATAGCTGGAGTACCCGGCATTGCTCAAGAGAAAAAGAAACATTAACATATTTGAAATGAGAGAAAATATAATGTAAAAGCAATTACATCCAAATCAGAATCCATCACAAATGTCAAATCAGCATTTTACCTTTTTGTTGAATATCCGCTGGTGAATGTGCCGTTCATCACGTTTCTGAGTTAAGTTTGATGACGTGAAGAAGAAGAATAAGAATAATAAGAAGAAGCCTTACCACCGACTTTGACCACTTCCGGAATTGTTTGATTATAATTTGTGTTCACATGTCTGGTAATTGTTTTGTATTTATTTATGTGAATGTGTACTTATATATAACTGTCATTAATCAAATAGACTTCGGCACTATCGAGCAATTTTTTTTAAATCCCCAAAAAATGAACTTTATTTTTATTTATTTATTGTTTTTGCCTAAAACACTCCCAGGCACTCACGGATGAACCTCTGAAAGTTTGACAAAGATCCGTTCAGCCATCTCTGAGAAAAATGGTGACACATAGACAGACAGACAGGCAAATGGCTCTCATATAGTAGCTGATATATTTTAACCTCCAGTAACTTTGCAGTCACTACAAAGGGATTAATTAGTGTTACGATTAGATTTACTATAATATTAACATTACATTCTCATTATTACGAAGATGATATTTCTATCAAAAAACCGAGGCTAATTCCTTACTTCCACAGTTATTAGTACAGCACACCGCTTATCATTGATTCATGAACCATACACCACTTCATGAATCAATCTAGAAACTTTGCAATAACGACAAAGGGATTGCAGTGTTACGATTATATTTACTATATTATTAGTTTTAACGCTATTATTATTACAAAAACAATAGTACTGTATTAAGAAACCTAGGCTAATTTGTCCGAAGCAGCCTGAAAGTGAGGCATGAAGGCATGAAGCCTAAGGCCGATACATACTGTGTCGTTGGAAGATCTGTAACGTCTATGCTTTTGATATTTCATGATCATTTTAACAATCGGTTTGTTTGTGTTTTACACTGAATGAAAAACATAAAGGTCGAGCATGGCGATTGTGATATATGACAGGTTCGACGATATGTTCGGCCTGAACGGCATATAAATCAAAATGGCGGTGTGTGGAGAGTCAGCTGTTGTACGCCGTAATGACATCAGACGTAATCACATCACCCTGTCATGTGACCAGATCCTCAGTTCTGATTGGTATACGTTTGAGAGGACATACTTACATACATAAGGGCGGCCAAACACTGTTCTAGACGGCTTTGCCCTATGAGCTACGCTGTAAAAAAACACCATTTTTTTCATGATTTTCATGGGGAAAAAAATTCTTTAAAAAAATACAAATAAAAAACATCCTCCTTTCTGGTCTTGCACATTCTGATCTTTCCATGGAGGAGTAGATTGAAGTGAAAGAGAGCGAGAGCGAGAGAGAGAGAGAGAGAGAGAGAGAGAGAGAGAGAGAGCGCGAGAGAGAGAGAGAGAGAGAGAGAGAGAGAGAGAGAGAGAGAGTACAGAGTCTGCTGTGGGACACCATTATCCTCTTCAATCTCATCCTCTCCGGCAGGTCTTCAAGTTAGCTGTTCCAGCCTCAGATCATCCCCAATCCAAAGCTATGATCTTTTCTACCCTCGATTAACCCACCCCCCCCCCCCCCACCCCAATCGGTCTTCCTTCCAATTCTCCCTCCTGAGAGTTTCCTTCCTTCTGTATCCATCTTTTCCACCCCAATCTCGCATGTGTGTCCTTCTCTACCTACTCCTCATTCCTCCCCACACCCATTGTTTGTCCAAGTCTCCCTCTATCTCGTCCATCAACTCTGCTGTTGGTGTTTCCCCCCTCGCTCCCTCTACTGTTCCTTTTGTCCTGTTGTCTCCTGATCCGTTCAGCGTTCTACCTCTTCCACGAGACTTGACTTCGCAAACAAACAAAAAACGTGTTTGGAAAAATGAGAAGACCAAAATGATTCCTCCATTGTCCCTCACATTAGGTGTACTTACACATACTGAATAATTAGTTCGGTCTTCCTCTTTCATTAACACTGATTGATATTATCCAGTGTATCTTAAAGGTTACTCATTTCTAACGAGAGCAAAGTCGATGACACGCCATCGCAAAGCCCCACGCTTCCCACCTAAGGCAAAAAGTTTCACCAGGAATGACCCAATATCAAATTTTGATTTACTTTTATTTTTTCCTTCTTGACCCCTATAACCCCAAGCCCCCGGGGCATGAACCGGGGCTCAAATAAAAAATTGGTTAAATATACCACACGTCCCCCAATGTTGATTGCATATCCAAAGTTTTTTAAAATGTTCCTGTAACTGTCATTTTTGGTATTTAACCTTTTGACCTCGCCCCAGGGGTGGAGCCAAAAATAATACTGCTCTCGCATGTTCTTGCCATGTGGTGATCATAACTACCAAGTTTGGTGAATTTCTGCACAATCGTTTTGGAGGAGATAGCGTGACAGACAGACGGACAGACGGACAGACGGACAGATGGAGCCGACTACAATATCCCCCCGGTTTTTTTTTTTGAAAAAATTGTGTGGATAATTATTACAACTTTGTTTGTGTTAAGGTCAATAGTTATTAGACTTGCATCAATAGAAAGAGCAAATTAACGATTTAAAAAAAAACTTATTTTAATCTGTAAATTTCAGGAAATGTAGTTCCAAAATATCTTAAAACGATTAACGGTGGAAAAAAAGAAAGTATTTCATCAGAGGCCTTTTCGGGTTTCCTTTTCAATTTGGTGGACAGTTGCCCTTCGAGTTTCCCACAATCTCATATTCATGAGACTAACAACGAAACGAACATTGTAAGTACCGTACTGTATATAAAACTACATAGACGTTTGATTGGACTTGCCATAAGGAAATCTACTCGGCCTAAGGCAGCCATGCCAGACTGCTATGCTAAACAGGGGTTGATTTGGGCCGCAGTGGAAAAAGGGTTCAACAAGGCCATGAACATCTGCGCCACCTTTGGTGGCCCTGTTGACAGCAATCGTTGCACGCGTACAATCCGCACAACTAACAACAGCCATGTGGTCCAGGCTATCTATCCTGTGAGGTGCCTGGTGGGCGGAAGAAGCATCCCCTCAGAGCAGCAAAATTGTTTTCCACCATGGTGTCATCAACTGCCCCCATCAAGTGGAAATGAAACTGAGGCTGGATTGCAAAACATTTTGCCTGCTGTTACTCTGTCATCTCGAGTTTTTCCACAAGAACTATGTGTCTGTACAAAGTGCATGGGGTGTGCTAGTTCACCAATCGATTAATCAACAAAGGATGGCTTTACAATGGGCTTGATATCCCCAGGCCAAGTATTTGACAACAGTGACTCGCACTTAGTGTTATTTATGTTATTCATCCCTGCTCAGCTCCACAGGGTCACATATAATGTACGGTATATTAATGGGGTAACCTAATCAACCCTTTAATATATATATATATATATATCTTCACTAATCAATTTCCATCATATCCCTTCTCATGAGGCCTTGCCACATCATCTATAAACAATTATGACACTCTTTCAGACTTCTACCTGATAATGACTCCGAACTACTCTTCAATCAATTCCTCCATGATCTCCTGACCCTGCAAGCAGACTCACTACTTCTATCATATGCAGATGGTCTAACCATTTCCTCACAACATTCCAAATTTGTCCAGTCTTCCAACACCCTTCATCAATATCTCTCTAAAATCTTATAAAGTGGTTCATACTGAATCGCAAGACTATCTCCACCGAAATATTCAGTAAACTTTCTCACCGCAAACAGACGAATCCATGATACATCCAACCATTATCCTCTTCAATCAACAACTTTTCCTGGACAGACATCCAACATTGAGCATCACCTTGAATACCCAAACGACATTTACAAGACACACAGACCAACTCACTGCCAAGGCTTGACCTTGATCTTTTCTACCCCTGTTAATTCAACCCAGATCCACCTTTTTGAAATACCGACTTCTTTCCTGGAAGTCCTAGCAGTGTCCATGTGGTTTTTTTTACCTCTCCCACCCCCACTGCCCTTCCCACGCCTCCTCTCCCCAAGCCCTTCCACAGATCTCCCGATGTCCCTGCTGTCAAATGTTGTGTTTGTGTGCTTCCCTCTCTCTCTCCCCATCTTGTCTCCCGCTCCTTATATTTCGTCTTATGTGTCCGTTTGTTTTTTTGTCATTAATGTTATCTCTTACACGAGCCTCGATCTTGTATCCCCCACAAAAAAAAAAAATGCTAATCACAAAATCAACACACTTCAAGCACTCACTAATATAACCTTTGTATAACACAAATAATCACGTCTAACAACCTCCAAACAATTCATCCAGAATAGCAATAAACAAAAACTTCAAAAACTACAAAACAAAGCTGTCTGGAGACCAACAGGTTTCACAAGATCTACAAACATCGCCCAGGAAAAAACAGAAGTATTAAACCCCCAATTATAATTCACCTGAATATGAAAGGTAGTCAATTCAAGGCCTCGACAGCTCAACCCTTCTCACACACCATGTCTCTCACTCTGTGACAACTCACCCTCCACCCCAATGATGTATGAAATGTACAACAACTCATCATTACTCTCATGTCCTCAATATTTATACGTCCTCCCTCCAAAACACCTCCAAGAGCAGTCACATTCACAATTCTCTATCATCATATTCCATAACACGTCGCCCGCCAACAATATCCTCAACCAATCTCACTCCCAAATTCACTCTTCTGAAGCAACACTTGATCATTAAATGAGATTCCATCTGGCCAGACACCGGAGGGGACACCACCTCCTCCTTGTGCAATATCAACATCGGCTCAAACACACAAACAAAATCCAACATGTCCTTGCTCTGTCTTATTTGCCCCACTAACAACAACACATATGATGAGTAGCTGCTGCTCCCTGGTCCAACACAGACACCTCTTCTACACTACATCTCCATGAGCACCATAAATAAGGGACCGAGGTTACAACAGCTACAACAAAAATGGCGACAATAACACCAACGACAACTACAACATCAACAACGAGGCCTTGGTACCAGGTCATCTCATTCACTCTGATACCACTATACAATATTATACGTGTAACCAGGCCTGCTTGCTTTTATTTCATATCTTTGCATTCCTTCTTTATTCCAACAAACCTTACACAATTAAAGGGGTAATTCTAAAGCTCCAGTCACTGGCACCCTCATAAAGTTTTTTTTTTTCACATGCAGGCCTACAAGAGCTCCGCATCGTTGATGTTGCTGTTGGGGTTCTTCTTGGGGGTCGATTTTTGAAATGTGCAACGTTTCGTCGGACACATGGCCGGGTTTACAATGGCTCCAATGGCGTCTCAGCACCAAGACCACAATCAGAAGGGGCCAATAATGACCAAGATCGATTTTTTAAAAGTATACACGTTGTGATATGACAGGTTCGACGATATGTCCGGCCTGAACGGCATAGGAATCAAAATGGCAGAGTGTGGAGTCAGCAGTTGTAGGCCTACGCCGTAATGACATCATATGTAATCACATCACCCTGTCATATGACCAGATCCTCTGCTCTGATTGGTATACGTTTGAGGGAACATCCATCCGTACATACATACATACATACATACTCTTACGTTTGTGGGGGTAGGTAATGACATACCATAGTGATGATAGAATTGTGTAAATTAACATGGACTGTGTGACGTGAAGAAGAAGAACTTTCAATGTAAGTAGGGAATATGTATAGAATAAGATTGTATATGTGTCTTCATACAAGGGGTGGAGCTATGCTAATTATGTAGGTCTATAAGGTTAATTTCCCCCAGTGTAATTGCCCCTGTGATTTCCCCTTATTTTTTATTTCGTCAAAACGGGCTGCCATTACAACAACAATTACAACTAGATGGTATTCATGAAATACTTACCCTGGGCAGTCAACTTGTTGCGAGCCAACTCTTCTGTTTTTGAACATTTTTTTTCTTTGATCCAATATGGCTGCCAGACCACATGAGCGATGACATCATAAATTTATATTCTCTAAATAATTGTTGCATAGATCATGCTCAATACATTTCAAACTGATCAGACTAAGCGTTGTCCCTGTCAGATTATGACGTCATAAGTATGGCACCAATGATGTCATCTTTAACAACACCTCTTCCCCATATGGAGTTCTTTACAATGAGCCATGTTTCAATTTTTTCCATGCAGCGGTTTTGGAGATATAGAGGTGCAACATATTTCGGTTTTTCCAAGATGGCGCCTGTACCACATGACCTATGACGTCATGATTATCATTGAAATATTCTAAATGAGGAGGCGCTCCTATGGTGAAAATTTCATGTCCATCAGACCAACAGTTGCTGAAATTTTTCAAATAATGATCGGATGGATAAGTGTTGTATTTGCTAAATTATGACATCATAATGAAGGCACTGATGACATCATCATTAACATATCTTATTCCCTATGGGAGTACTTGACAATGAGCCAGGTCTCAATTTTTTCCATGTAGTGGTTTCAAAGATCTAGAGGTGTGAAGTTTTTCCAAGATGGCACTTGTAGCACGTGACCTACGACGTCATAATAATCATTAAAATATTCTGCAGGAGAAGGCCCTCCTATGGTAAAAATGTCATGTCAATTGGACCAATGATTGCCAAGAAAATGAATTTTTAAAATGCAGACACGACACACGGCACACATACGCAACTGATTGCCTAACCGCGTTTTTCGCTTCGTGAGCACAGGGTAACAAGGGCCATTAAACCGACATTGCTGACAGTATAACCAGACGTTACGATCGGCAAGAGAACCCCGCCCAGCCGAACATTCCCGAACAGCGGCTAGACTCCGCCTTGAAGGACCGTAATTGACAGGCCACGCCCCGAGGTTCGTCATTGGGCATCAAGCAGGCCATGAGGCCCTGCCCGAAGGGGATGATTGGCCGTGGAGATGGGACGATGTGATGAGACATCGGGATTGGTCAAGTGTGACGTCAGCGAGGGGAAAAGAAGGGCGAGTTCCTCTTCCTTCGCTCTCTCTTGGTCCTGGGTTTCGTGGCAAGCAGTCACATTTTTGTCTCTCTCTTGCCCTGGGCTTCGTGGCGGACGGTTACATTTTGTCGCTCTCTCTCATCCTGGGCTTCGTGGCAGACGGTCACATTTTTGGCTCTCACTGGTGCTGGCTTCGTGGCGGGCGGTCGTGTTTTCTGGTGTGTGTTTGAGGAGAACTGCTTGGAGCCCAGAAAAACCTTGCAGTGTTGGAGCCAGTGATGTCGTTTGAACTCTGTGCTCTTCGAGGGAGCCAAGTGCTGTGCTGCCTGGGCTGGGATCGAGCAGGGGAACGTTGGCTGTCTGCTCCACAACACGGTGTGCTGGCACGATTGACCAGCACCATTGTACGGCGCTTCGACGCGCAGTCCTCTTAGCGACCGCTCCCACCAAAGTACTCGTTGAGACCAGAGCTGAGTGCCAAATCTAAAGGGGAGATTTTCTTTTTATTTTCTTTTATTTTCCCCTGTAGTGTAATTGTGTCAAAGTAGAGGTGCCTCAATTTAAGAATCAAGTTTACCTTTCCTTTCGTTTTGCGAACCTTGCATTTATTTTCCTTAAATCATTATTTGTTGCATTTTACTTTTGTGTCGTGTTCGTTTCCTCATTTGTGTACAACTCACTCATACAACCCGGTGGCGGGCGGCCGATCAGATAAGGCTTCGGGACTTTCCCGCACGCGCAAAAAGATAATCCCGCCATATTTCGGAATACGCCTTGGAGTTAACTGTTCGGCTATCTGTCCAAGGCTGGTCTTCATCGGCCACAGACTGTTCTAGACGGCTTTGCCCTTTTATATGTAGACATAAATGAAGTTGTTCCTCGATCATAAACTGACGCTTGTAAACAGACAGCCAAGTGAATCTGCTCTCTCCCTTGATACTGTAGCGGTTACCGCTGGATGCACACAATCGCCTTGCACCGGCCAGAACACGGCCAGACGCGCCTCTCCCGGGCATGCCCGGACTCACTGTTCCCGGGCACGCCCGAACCTCCCGGGCACGCCCGGTCTCGTCTTTCCCGGGCATGCCCGCTCTCGCCTTTCCAGGGCTCGCCCAGAGCGTCCGAGCATGCCCGCTATCGCCTTTTCAGGGCTCGCCCAGAGCGTCCGGGCATGCCCGCTATCGCCTTTCCAGGGCTCGCCCAGAGCGTCCGGACATGCCCGCTATCGCCTTTCCAGGGCTCGCCCAGAGCGCCCGGGCACACCCAGCCTCGACTTGCCAGGCCGCAGCCAAACACGCCCGGGCAGGTCCAGACTCGCCTTTCCAAGGCTCGCCCTTGACACCCGGGCATGCCCGGTATAGCTTTTGCCGGGCAAACTTCCCGACATAAATGTGTATATATATTGCTGCCCGATAAACGGGCTTGTCAGAATACCTGAGCTGTTTTGTTTCAATAAAGCAACTCAGACGAATTCCGTCTTTGGTCGCGTCAATTCTTTCGACTCGCGTTGAAGCGCAGTTCCTTCAATACAGCACATATTAGCTGTGGTGAGGCAGTTGCCTAACAACATTCAGATAACTCCACAAAGCCCACAATTCTTTGTCCACTGTCAGAAGATTGCCAGAAAACATCTGGCTGTCCTCGAGTCTGTACGTTGAAATCTGTCTCCCTCCTCAAAGACCTGGTGGCACCTTGCCAAGTCAGTCTCTGGTGCATCCTCGGTTCCCTTCCCGCCAGCCCCTTTACCCCGCCTTCCATATCCACTGCAAGCAAATGGCCCCACACAGACTCTTCTCATTAGAAAACCAAATGGCTCAATTCTGTGTTCACTTCCATATATCACATACCCAATCGCTCACACTGTACATAATACTCTCCCCTTCTCATACCAAACTGCTCCAGGACAAAGCGTCTTTCTCACCTGAGAAGCCAAAAATGTTTCTGGCAAGCCGAGACTCAAATTCTGCAACAAGCCCAAATGGTATCAGTGCAAGTGTCCTAAACATCTGATGTAAATGTCACTTTTGCACATCCTTTTTCTGCTGTTCAAATTATCATTTGCTCTCGGTAACATTCTGCTGACTTATAAGTCAGCCAACATCACTGCAATGCACAAACATGGTGTGGAAACAGTTCCTCGTAATTACAGGTCTACTTGCGAACTTCAAATTATCAGCAAATTAATGGAATCCATCATTGCAGTCGACCTCTAATTCTTCCTTTTCTCCATTTGGCCTGATCTCAGACCATCCAGCTTGGATTCAGACCCAGCCTCTCCATTCTGGACATGCTGCTTCTGCTTTCCCAAAACTAGATGGAGGCCCTCGATCTCTCTGACTCTCTGGAATATCCGCTTTATCTATTTGCTGACAACTCCACCCTCTTTCATCCTTCAGATAGGCAGGCCTCTTACCAGCCTCTTACCTCTCTGCAAACATTGATAGAATCAGGAGCTGGTCCAATACTTGGAATACGTCTATCTACCCTAACAAATCTGTCTCTGAGAAAGGACCATCTGGTAAACACTGTGGCCCACTTCCTCAACAAGCCTCTTGAAGAATGTCAATCACTCAAACGTTTGAGCTTCACCCTCAGTCATGATCTTTCTTGGGAAAACCATGTATCCAAATTGGCCGTCAAAGCCAGCCAGTGACTACACATCTTCCATCGACATCCTGAGTTTGTTCAAGTCTTTCCTTGGCACATCTGAAATTTGATCAGCTTAGAAGGCCTTCATCTGCAGCTCAATGGAGTACTGCTCTCCCTTGGGGCTGTTGCTCCAAACTCACACTTTGTTCTTCTTGATGCCATGGAAACGAAGGCCCTACATCATAGGAATCTCCTGCGATGAAGCTGAGTTTTTAGGGCCGTTACTCTCGCATCGCAGGCAGGTGGTCTCTCGGTCTGTGCAGCAGGAGACGAGTTTTACAATCGTGTGTGTGTGTGTGTGTGTGTGTGTGTGTGTGTGTGTGTGTGTGTGTGTGTGTGTGTGTGTCAGGTCTGCAGCATTTTTAACATTTCAGCTTTCAGCATTAAATTTTTCACAAAGATTTATTATGAAAATACAGAGAAGGCAAAATTAATAATTTTGTCAAAAGGTCAAAGGTCAGCGTCACGTAAAATCATAAATTTTCATACAATTGACCTGAAATTTAAATTTACCACTTGAGCTTTGTCATCACATTGTCAACAAAGAAAGCTTTATTATGAGAACATGGAGAAGTCAAATTAATAATTTGGTCAAAAGGTCAAAGGTCAGCGTCACATAAAATCGTCAATTTTCATCTGATTGACCTGAAATTTTAAGAATTTGCATATTGGGTCACTGAATTGGTTCACCAATCAAATGCTGGAAGCTCATTAATTTTTAAAAAATCTACAGCTCAAGGGTCAAGGCTGCATAAAATCATCAATTTTCATTTTGTATTTTTCTTAAAAGACGTCTGAATACAAACAGACGTGGACGGACTTGGCATTTTTCAGATGCTTTCTTGTTTGTTTCGATTTTCTTTCTCCTGTGGAACCGACATCCTGAGTTTGTTCAATCCCATTATTCCCTCCAGGGCTTCAAGATGGCTGTTCCCCACCACCACAGACCATCCCCCACCACAATCATGATGTTTTCAACTGCCATTAACCCTCCCCAAACCCACAACTTTCTTTCCAGGCAGCTGTCTTTTTTTTCTACCCATCTTTTTCATTTTGTTCAATTTCTGCTTCATTCCTGGTTTTTCCAATCCTCTTGTTGCTGTGTTTTAGCTTGTATCCAGCTTGTTCACCCACTCTGTCCTCCTCCCAGTCCCCTATATCTCATTCTTCTCCATGTCCATGCTTCAAATCCCGACTCAGCTATAAACTATCATCCTGGTGTTTAGTATGCAGGGCGATTGATCAACGTGTGTGTCACCCCACGGATGGACGTTAAACTGGGCGTCCCACTTGCCAGCATTACTTGGTGGACCTTGAAGGTTCCATTTTTTGCGAAGAATAGGCGATCTATTGTCAGCAACCTGGTCGAATTCCAAAAATTCCAAAAATGTCCAGCAGCTACACTTTGCATCAGAAATGAATGAATGACCAGTATTAGTAATGTTTACTGCTCTAAAAATGCAAATACTGAAAATAAAGAGAGTGGAAAGTGAATAATGAAAAAAAACATTGCATTTGTTGAAATTCGCAAAAGGTTTGCTGCACAGTCACGTGACGATTCATGACCAAGGACATGCACATGTGACCACTGAAAATCTCTTAAAGATGGACATGAGGGTTTGCGGAATGACTCCTGTGCTGTGAGACCGGATAACTCGATCAACAATACAATCGTCATCCGATTTGAGGATCCCAAATTGTGTATCCAAAGAGTTACTGTTTGTCACAACATTAAATTGTGAATATTAATGTTGGTAGTGTTGAGTCTATATCATTCATGACATTGAAGTTTGTTACGCACAACACAAGTCCAGGTAAAATACGCTCCACCCTTGTATTTACATCGAAAGCTGGATGATATTTGCAGTAATCCTTAAGAGGATTTGCATCATGCTGGCCCCACTGTTTGTAAAGCTCACAGGACAATTTCAGGCAGATGTCCGGAATTTGCCATCAGCCAATTCAAAAACCTCTCTATAACACGTGGATGTGTTGTACTCATCATATTACTGTAGGCTGCATGAGATGCAAATTGGGGAGTTGTGACTAGCCAGCCTGCTAGGTGGCTGTTCACCACCACCATACTGCTTGGAGGCAAAACGTAAGAGTACAACCAACAACAGTTGTTAGCAAATGTATATTGGACAAGGATTTAATTCTGAACTCAGCCCGTGCGTTGCATCACTTGCTCAGGCCGTACCATTCATTCGGTACGCGGCTGCACACTCGGCGAGGAATTTGCAATTTATTCAGGATGTCGACAATAACTCGCCTCCTCTTAAGAAAAGACAGCGGGATATTTAACATCCACCAACCGATGCTCGCAGATTGGAAACCCAGTTTGATCGTTAATCCGACAGACGCCCCCCACGTGTTGATGTATCGCTCTGCACGTGGAACACGAGGGTGACATTTAAAGGCTGGGCCGAGATTCGAACCCAGGCAAGATGGATCAGAAACTCAAGCATACATACCTCGAGGCGATAACAATATCGCACCTGGTACATATTACAAATCACCATGACAACAAAAGGTATTGTCGAGATCAGGAGGGAAATGTATGAAAAGCCTAATCAAACAGTGTCCGTCGCTAAAAAAAAAAAAAATCTCACAATTGAAGCCCCATTATCAAATTCTCCAATTCCCTTCTCAAGTGTTCCCCCAGTTTATTATATTACAGCGGTGATGGTGCGTGTGCAGCCTGTGGCTGCTGGTTGCATCATTTTCTGGGGGTTGCGGCTGCCGCTGATGCAACGCTGCTCCATGACCAGTCAGCTGGTCCTCATTTTGCCGAACTAGGAAGGATGACGGGCTGAGTCAACCCAGCTGGTGTTAATTCAACGGCTCGACAGGCTCAAACTCAGGACCCTAAGATCTCAAGCCAGCCACCTTAACCGTTAAGCCAACACCAGACTTATTATGATGAAGTGGTAGCCCTGTTAGATCACAGATAAGTCGATCAATTGAAGCATCCAACCAGGTATCTCTGAATACGCGTCAAATTACATATACGTATATGTATTGTTGCGGATCCCGAGTCTGTCGACGTACTAAGGGGGGGGGGGGGGGGTTACATCCCGTTTCCCCACAGACACCGGGTCCACGGGCCGTCAACCGCGACAAAGCTCGTGCCCGGCGGGTTGCGCTGCAACTACAATCGCCAATCCCCCAACCACGGGCTGAAAGGTTATCGACCGCGTTCCGAATACCTTCGAGACCACGTGACCGGGAAGACCGGGGATTGAACCCCTCGCGGTCCCACACCAGTTCAATCAGGCGCGTCGAGCGAATCGCGTGGTGTGGGTCATGTTATTTCACTACGTTATCTACGGACATAATCAAGCAGCCGAATTTGGTTCGAACGACGCCGGGTCAATGGGGAAAAGACGCACACGAGCAGATCAAGAGGAAGTAAAATGTGCACGTCTTTATTCACAAAAACCACAGAAAAAGGACGAGAAGCAGGCTTATCATAAATCCTTACCTAACTATTCCTGACACAGGTGCCTGGCACACTTGCACACAGGGGATAAATCACACCGGTTAGACTCGTACCAGGAGGACTGACGGACACTGATTTGGGTAAGGGCAGTTAGTTCGGGCTGGCAGGTCCAGCACGTAGCATAAGGGTCGATCCGGTAGACAGCACGAAGGAGACCAGCACGAAGGAGACCAGCACAAAGGAGACCAGCTCGAAGGAGACCAGCATGAAGGAGACCAGCATGAAGGAGACCAGCACGAATGAACACTAGCATGAAGGAACCCAGCATGAAGGAGACCAGCACGAAGGAACACCAGTACGAAGGAACACCAGTACGAAGGAACACCAGCACGAAGGAGCCCAGCACGAAGGAGCCCAGCACAAAGGAACCCAGCATGAAGGAGACCAGCACGAAGGAACACCAGTACGAAGGAACACCAGTACGAAGGAACACCAGCACGAAGGAGCCCAGCACGAAGGAGCCCAGCACAAAGGAGCCCAGCACGAAGGAACACCAGCACGAAGGAACACCAGCACGAAGGAGCCCAGCACGAAGGAACACCAGCACAAAGGAACACCAGCACGAAGGAGCCCAGCACAAAGGAGACCAGCACGAAGGACACCAGCACGAAGGAACACCAGCACGAAGGAGCCCAGCATGAAGGAGCCCAGCACGAAGGAGACAGCACGAAGGAGACCAGCCAGCATGAAGGAGACCAGTACGAAGAATCCCAGCATGAAGGAGACCAGCACGAGCAGGCTCCGGCTCTGCCTTTTTATCGGGGGAATGCCCCTCTGGAAAGTTCCACAGACCCTTACTGGCCGCTGCCAGTCACGTGCTATTATTGGACCACGCCTCCCTCTGGAAAGTTCCACGTGGATCTTCCTTGCCCACGAACCAACGTCTTCTTCAACAACACGAGGGGTTGGAATCCTGACTAACTCAATGCATAAATGCATCTTTAATTACTACACAATGGAAAGGGAGCTAATCTTTACATTTAATAAGAAATAACTGACTAATGCAGGTTAGTGTTGTTGTGTAATTAACTAGAGGGGGTTTCTTTTATTTCTCAACCGTAGCAGTATATGAACCACCTTTATATATATATATATATATATATATATATATATATATATATATATATATATATATATATATATATATATATCCGTATATATATATGTATATATATATATATATATATATATATATATATATATATATATATATATATATATACGTATATATATATATATATATATATATATATATATATATATATATATATATATATATATATATATATATATATATATATATATATATATATACATACACATAATATGTACATAATTATATATATTGTTGCGGTATGTCGCTATGTCGTGCCTAGCATGTGACTAATTGGGATGCTAATCACTTTGTATACGGTGTCTTTCCAAGGAGTTGTCTTGTAAAGACAAAGGGAGGAACTGTCAGCCATTAGGGTTTAAACCCCATGACTCAATTGAGTATAACATCTGAAATTATATATCGTGCTTCTGGAAACTGATTTGAACTCAGCTGCAGGCAGAGGCGAGTGGACAAAAAGTGGTTTCGAGGCTCAACGTGCAGGGTGGATCCTTAGCCTAGTAAATTAGTCCTTGAATGAATATGCCAAACAGTAGATAAAATGCTCTCGACCCACGTACAGGAAAAGATGTCATCCAAACGCCTCCTTCACAAAGGGAATAATTAATTATATATCTTCGTAGTGTTTAGTATGTCTCCTAAACCAAGGACGTATCCAATCTTCATCTACCATTTAGCCTAGTGTATAAGAATATTTACTTCGGCCTGCGCTCGGGTCTGATATGTTTAGATAGATAGCCAAAAAAAAGCGTAGCCTATCATTATGCTTACATCTTGTTGTCTAAATTTGACCTTCTATAGGACGGGACAATGGGAGGTGTTGTCCTTATTGCCCAGTAGTGCTATGTCTTTAGCGCAGATTCTTGTCTAATATTTTGCTATAAATGAAATGCCTTTCCACTTATTTTTCAGCGAGTGTCTTGAGGAATTGTCCGCTGCGTGTAGGCGGTACATTCTCGAGCCTCGCTCCACACGTGTGTATATAATCGATTTTATTAAACATTGTTGCTCTTCTTCCTCTGATTCTTCTTCTTCTTCCTTCCCTTGAGGTCTTCGATCTCGACAATTTTGGTGTCAGAAGTGGGATACATCCAAGTGTGCAGACGAGGTGGATCCTCGCGTTCCAGGTCGGGAGGGAGGCCTGCCGGCATCTAATTTGGTGGGTACGCATTTTTGCACCTCGAAATTGAAGCCTCCCGCCTTACTTTGGACGTATGGACCTCTGTCGGCTGTACCACCTGGCTTGCATTCCGAACCAAATTTAGTTTAAACCAGAGCAGCAGTGGGTAATGAATCGATTATACAGGGCGCCCGGGATAAGGAGGTAAGCTTCCTGCGTGGGAAGCAGGTAGACCCATATGTGGGTGATAGATAATAGGTATTAAGTTACTCCGGCGTGAGAACTGCGTTTAAGGTTAGGAATCGGGGGGCGACCCGATCTTAGGACTACCAGGAGGGACTAGCCCAAGAAAGGTAGAATAATGAGTATTTTAAGTTAAGCTACGCACTGGATGTGTTAGAGTTCACAGGTAAGTAGGATTGAAGTGTGCATGAGTGTGCATGAATTTATACTGTATTGTATGGAGAATGAAAGGTCAGTCACATGGTATTTGTGTATAAGGGAATGAATGATCTGTCATTGCAGCGTGTATTTGTGTTTATTGTGTGTGTGTCATTGATGTGTGTCATTGACTGACAAGGGATTCCCCAAATTGCCTACGGGCGTTGGGCAATCCGGATGAGTAAAATTGGCAGGGAATAATGAGAATGTTATGGAGAGCATGTGTAGACAGGGCTTTAAAACAAGTGTTCAATTACATCCCCACATTAACGGCTCTCCAGATGTAGCAAGGGAGAATGGGAGTGAAAGTCAAAAATAATAGGCTGTCAACCGACCGGGTGTTTATTCAACGGCATGGCCGGGGCTTGTATTTGGCCGATTTGGGATGGCAGAATGCGTCGAATGAAGGCAAAAATGACATGTGATGCTGACGTGAGTCCAATCGGAAGAATGGATGGTTATGGTTTCACCGGTCCGTTTATCTGTCTGTCTGTCCGGACACGGAGCTCTTGGGGAGAGCCAGAATGGGTTGGGTTGACCAAGATGAATGTGGACAATATATTAATTGTTCATATTAATTTATTAATCTCTGTATATTAATCTGTAAAAATATATTAATCTCTGTGTGTGTGTGTCCGTATTTGTCTGGCTTTCTGGCTGTCTATGGAGTCATGTCTCTGAACACTGATTTTGAGGGAGTTGCAGGTGCGGACCAAAGCGGTGTCCGCGGTATCTACTGGGGGTCGAATGTCACTCCCTCAGTGTCTGCGAACTTGTCGTTCGGCAGTGTCGAAAGACAGGTTCGATTGTCGGTCTGTCTGCTTGATTTTCGGGTCTCACTCTGAGTATATGGCATATACTCTGAGTATATGGTCGTTTTCTGTTTTGTGCTTTAATGGTGGTTGATTTGACTTCCCTGAAAGGGGGACTGAAAATGCTTTGTTTTTTTCGTGGATTGCCCATTGGGCATGTTTAGGATTTAATAGAGTGGTGGAGTTCTGTGAAATATGATGACGTTGTCTTATGGACACTTTGTGAGTGACTAGACACGTGCCTGGAAGGGGAAATTGTATTCATAACTCATGTGGGTTGTGTCTGAAGAAAAGGTTTAAAGTAAGTGTGAAGAAGGTCATGGAAAGTGCGAAGATGTTAAAGGAAAGTCGAATTAGATGGATCATTTGTCAATGACAAGTGACTTTGCAAGGTTTGCTAAGAAAGGGAGGGGAAAAGATTATAAAAGTTGATGGAAAAGACGGGAAATAAAGAAAAGTGGTTAGTTATGGACTGTTGTTTTGTGATAAGAAGGTGATTGGGGGCTGGTGAAGATTGGATCACGGCTCTGCAGACCAGGTGAACAGAACTCCACCAGGAGTGGGTAAATGGGAATCACACCAATTAAATTATTGCTCAAAGGGAGGTGATAGAGCAAAATAAAAAAGATTGTCATGTGGACCGCAAGGCTAACCCCGCTCTTGCAGGGAAATGGTTTTGGGAGGCTAGTTATTTTTCAGATAATTTTTCCAGTGGGTTTATACTGATGTGAAATTCGCGTATCTAGGAAGGAAAGGAAAAAATTGTCCAGGTATTGATAGGATAACAGTGAAATTTTGAAGTGAAGTGAAGGATAACAGTGAAGAGTTAGTGTGTTCGTTGCGATTTTTGGGAATGGCAGGGTACTGTCGTACATGGATGATGGACCGACTGCGGAAAACGCCAGTAAGGCGTCGATACAATGTTGAACACCGAACGGTCCATGTGTTGGACAACAATGAAGGGTTCATAATTAATTTGGCACCTCAAGACAGACGTTCCGACATCCGCACCTACAGAGTTCGATGTAATACAATTACAAGCCGCGGCCTCAAACGTAGAACATCAAAAATTGGATTAAATTGGGAGCTCAGTGCCCCGCAGAAGGACAAATGTGGACGATTAATGACAAACCCGTGGCACCGCGAGCTTTATTGCCATGGTTGGCACTCATGGCGCATCCAAATGGCCATGTGTGCCATAGGGGGGTGAGGTGATGAGGCAGGTCACTTCCACCTGGGCAGCACCAGGCCTTTCGACTGTGGTTACCATGGTCTGTCGCTCGTGCGCTATATGTCATCGGTATCAGCGCCAGTGGATATGGCAGCCCTTGAATTACCTATCATGGATGACATGTTTTTTTAAAGTTTTGCATAGGTCTATCCCATGTGGCACGCAGCATACATGAACGCGTTCGGGAGGCCCTACCGGAGCCAACAAGCAAGCCTACCCACACCGTCGAGGCAGGAGATTACGTGCTGGTGAAGCATTTCACCCGTAAGACTGCGCTCGAACCAAGATGGACGGGGCCATACCAAGTTCTTCTGATCACACCAACAGCGGTGTTTTGTGAGGGCAAGTCGTCCTGAGTACATGCCACACATTGTAAGTTGGCCATACCCACAAACACTGACACCTCAAACGCACCACCACAGATCGAGGATGCTGCACCACCGCCTGTTAGGGGTGGCAATCACATTTAGTTTAATATACCGCTTCAGGCTAAAACAGGTGTCTGCAACAGGTGCATGGGATGCTAAAAGAGGACATTGGATTGACTTTAAATTGAAATGAAAATTGAAAGGGTGGATTAGGAAAATGAGTTTGTTCAAATAATCGTGGCATCTGTGGGATGCAACAATTTTGTGCCAGAATGGTGTATGGGAGCCGTCATCTGGGAAGCGTCGTTAAATGGCAGTAGGTTTAGACAGGTTTTGCTGCCCTCAGTCGTTTGAAGCAAGCGATTACTACAATGTGAACATGACGTCACAGAGCTCCCCCTACGATTATAGGCCACCATGCATTTCACACATATTAATTCCGCACCCACGGATCGAAAGCAAGAAAAAGCCAAAGGAAAATACGTATTGGACTGTGACCCGTGCAATGGCGAAAGTACAGAACCGATCACGGTGTTGGGTGTGCATGCATTTTCCCCACACCAGTACGACAGGGATAGAAATGGTAGTGCTACCCCTGTCCCTACGAGATATGTGCTCAGGACCCTTGCGTACCCCATGTCTGACCACAACCTTGGAACTGATAGGCCCAAATCTACCCAGCAGTGTGTTCCCGGGAGTTTCGATATACCCCACCCATTAAGCAGGCTTTGTTAGACAAACCACCTGATCCAGTCTGGGTGACAGAGCAAAAGGGACGGGTGTGTCTTATAGGAAAGGGACACGTTCAGATGGGAACCTCGGAATGTACCCATACCCTGCCATCCGACACCAGATGGAGAGAAAAGGGAGGCCCCCTTGTAATAACCATAGATGACCAAGCCCAGCATAACGTAACCAAGCTAACCATATCTTGGGGGACACCAAGCGCCACCCGCGTTGAGATCAGTAAATGCATGGCCTCGGCCCTTATCCCACCCCATGGAGTAATGTTTATTTGCGGAAATAAAGCATATCCATACCTACCCGAACAGTGGGGAGGGACTTGTTATCTGGGATCCATTTTTCCCAAGGTAAATTTGGTAAATCATGTATTATTAAATGTAGGGAAGATGATTAAAAGGAAGGAATTTTCGGAAATTGGTGAAAGTAAATATGGCATTTGAATTTCCAGACACGACACAGGAAATGCGGCTATGAATAAGCCAACCATCTGAGAGATAAGGTAACTAAATGCCAATTAGTGGGACGGGGGGCTAGGAATTGATCATGGTGTGTGTAAGAAAGTATTTTTCAGGATGGACGATGAAGAAATCGCCGTTGGAAAACCATGATCTTGACCACAGAGGCCGTCGATCTGAATGGGTCCTTCAACAAGGCAGATGTGACCAGCGCTTCAGAATTTTGTATTGATTTTTGTGATGACTGTGAAAATCCCTTGTGGGAACTGGCTACTGGCTGATGCCTGCATCGATGTTTGTGATGATTGTAATACTTGTGTTGAAAATCCCTTGCGTGTACTGGCTAACGCCTCTTATGTATTATGAATGATTGGCAAATAGATAGTCTCGCATTAGTAATGGAACGAATTGGAAACGAAACCTGAATCGCAGAACTACAATTGGAAAACGAATTAATGCATATGCAAACGATGGTGATGCAGAATCAAGTGGTTTTGGATATGTTGTTGGCAGAAAAGGAAGGAGTATATGGGGTGATCGATGAACCTATTTGATGCTTGGGATTCTGATAATGATTATGATTTTAGTTGGGATGATTTAACCTGTGATTTAGAAAGTGTAGGTTCTTTTAAAAGTTATTGCTATTATACCAGCAGTGAGGAGCGGATAGCAAACATGTATCCGGAAGAACCACCCTCACCACCACTTACACCACCCAGCAATCACATGTACAAGGCTTGATGGCATTGGACGTCGATTGTTTGCCCTGATTCGCGAGGACCTCACTTGCATAAAGAGGGCCCCTTAATCTGGCTGGCAACTGGGTCGCACCTATGCCGCAGCGAGGGTGGATTTGGAATCTGGCGGGCGGCAGCAATCTCTTAAACCAGGCGCCGTCGTCGCGAATTATGGCTAACAATTCATACGTTGAATGTTAGACGACCAGTTAGGGCCGATATCTTTCTTGAGCATGCGTGACGCTATGTCGTGCCTAGCATGTGACTAATTGGGATGCTAATCACTTTGTATACGGTGTCTTTCCAAGGAGTTGTCTTGTAAAGACAAAGGGAGGAACTGTCAGCCATTAGGGTTTAAACCCCATGACTCAATTGAGTATAACATCTGAAATTATATATCGTGCTTCTGGAAACTGATTTGAACTCAGCTGCAGGCAGAGGCGAGTGGACAAAAAGTGGTTTCGAGGCTCAACGTGCAGGGTGGATCCTTAGCCTAGTAAATTAGTCCTTGAATGAATATGCCAAACAGTAGATAAAATGCTCTCGACCCACGTACAGGAAAAGATGTCATCCAAACGCCTCCTTCACAAAGGGAATAATTAATTATATATCTTCGTAGTGTTTAGTATGTCTCCTAAACCAAGGACGTATCCAATCTTCATCTACCATTTAGCCTAGTGTATAAGAATATTTACTTCGGCCTGCGCTCGGGTCTGATATGTTTAGATAGATAGCCAAAAAAAAGCGTAGCCTATCATTATGCTTACATCTTGTTGTCTAAATTTGACCTTCTATAGGACGGGACAATGGGAGGTGTTGTCCTTATTGCCCAGTAGTGCTATGTCTTTAGCGCAGATTCTTGTCTAATATTTTGCTATAAATGAAATGCCTTTCCACTTATTTTTCAGCGAGTGTCTTGAGGAATTGTCCGCTGCGTGTAGGCGGTACATTCTCGAGCCTCGCTCCACACGTGTGTATATAATCGATTTTATTAAACATTGTTGCTCTTCTTCCTCTGATTCTTCTTCTTCTTCCTTCCCTTGAGGTCTTCGATCTCGACATATATATATATATATATATATATATATATATATATATATATATATATATATATATATATACATACACATAATATGTACATAATTATATATATTGTTGCGGTTTTGAGAACCCACACAGGTAACATCATTAAAGGTTAAAGGTTGCACCCCATAGTTAGGCCACATGCAACACGTAGGTCGCCTTAGAACGTTAGTTATTTCTTAGTATATGTGAGATAAGGCCATTTCCAATAGTTATCATCTGCGTTGTGAAAAACATATAAGAGTAGGCCCGTTCATTCTGCAGCCCTCCCTCCAATCGACTCCATTGCACACCATCCAGTCTGCACCCCATTGCCCCTCGCATTAGGATGCTCGCAGTTTGTTGCACCTTGCTTGCCAGTAGCGTTCGCTGCCCTTGGGCTTTCGCTCGAACCAGCCCAAATGCCACGACGTAAGGCCCGAAAAGGGGGCGGAGCGCGAGGGCGGGGGTGTGGCCATGTCAAGCAGCCATCAAGGGCGGAGCCGGTAAGACCCCAACAACCAACCAGGGCTCAGGTGAGATGGCCTGATAGGGCGTGGCTAGAGGTTCGAGAGGGGTTCGCAAAGTGGCGCTATATAACCGCGAGCGCAAAGCCCTCTGAAGGACTGTCAAAGGACTGATGCGCTTTACCAACAAGGACTGTCCAAGGACTTACCAGAGGACTTGAGGACTTGGTTGGAGCGCATTGCATTGTTGGTTACAAGGACTTTTGTGGAAGGTGCCATTATTCAAGGACTCGCTGGGGAAAGCGCCATTGTGAACTATTGGGAGAGACGCGCCATCCTGATCGATTGTAAGGGCTCGGTGGGAATTTGGCTGTGGGCATGCGGGGAGCGCATATCAAGCACCGGTCCTTCTATTACATACGCGGCCGTGAGCCACAACGTAACCGTTAGCCAGCCTACCTTTCCCCGAGATAATTGTCCGATCCGTGCCACCGACACGCGAAGATCTTGTCTATCATCTTCATCGCCTTCGTGGTATGAGTCGGGGACCGGAGCGAGCTGTGGACGCCATTGGTGGACCCTCAACCCGACCATCTACAAACCCCGTGTGAGTGTGTCTGAGAGTGTGACTGAGTGTGAATGGGCCCGTGTCCAGGGGATAAGTATAAGACCATATAAGGCTGCCCTGTGTATCTGCTTCCTCTTCTTCACTGTACATTGCTCCTTCTTCTTCTTCCTCTTCTTATACAAAGTGCGTAATAAATTACTTGTTCTTCCTGTTTCCTCTTAATTCGACAATCTTAGTGATTTCTCCATTGGGTAAGCCTGGCACGATCACAACCGCTCCAATCGGGGGGTTTTTTTTTGTTTGTTTTTTTGTTTTTTTGTATACAAGATCGAGGCTCGTGAAAGAGCTAACATTAATCACACAAAAAGACAAACCGACACACAAAACACAAAAAACAAGGGGAGCGGCAGACAAGATGGGGAGAGAGGGGGAAGGACACAAACACAACATTTGAGAGCAGGGACATCGGGAGGACTTGGGGGGAGGTGGGAGAGGAATAAAACATATGAACACTGCAAGGACTCTGGGGTGAATTACCGGGGGTAGAAAAGATCAAGGTTTTCGATGGGGGAAGATAAGAGATGGTGGTGAACAGCTGTTTTAAAGACCTGGAGGGAGGAGTGGGATTGAAGGGAGTGGGGGAGTTTGTTCCAGAGGCGGGAGAAAAGGGGAATGAAAGAGTGAAGGTGAGCAGAGAGCCTAGACTTTGGCAGTTTAACCATAAGAGGGTTGCAGTCAGATCTTGTGCGACCTGAAGGAATATTGGGGGGACAGAGCACAGAGAGAGCTGGGGGAGCAAGGCCAGAGAGGAGTCGGTAGAAGACAGAAAGACCACCAACCTGCCTGCGGTGAGTGAGTGAAAGGCCCTCGGAGTTGACTACATCGCAGGAGATTCCAATGATTCTGAAAGCTTTGGCCTCAACAGCGTGAAGCCGAGCAAGGTGTGAGGCAGGAGCACCAGCCCAGAGGGGGGAACAGTATTCCATTGAGCTGCGGATGAAAGCCTTGTATGTGGTGAGGAGCTCAGGTGTGCCAAGGAAGGACTTCGCACGACGGAGGATGCCCAGTCGGCGACTGGCTTTGGAGGCCAGCTTGGAAATGTGGTTTTCCCAAGAAAGATCATGGCAGATAGTGAGACCCAAAAGCTTGAGCGACAGAACTTCTTGGAGAGGATTGTTGAGAAAGTAGATGGGAGGGTTGTCCAGTCGGTCCTTTCGGAGAGACATTGTAAGAGTGTGAGATTTGTCAGGATTGAAAGACATGTTCCACTTGTTTGACCAGTCTGTGATTTTGTCCAGGTCTGCAGAGAGTGAGGAGGCAGCAGATTGCCGATCTGAGGGATGAGGAATGGAGCGGCAGATAGTGGAGTCATCAGCAAAGAGATAGAGAGGATTTTCCAGAGAGTCGGAGAGGTCATTGATGAAGACCAGAAATAGCAAAGGGCCCAGAACACTACCTTGGGGAACTCCAGCCAGAACAGGAAGGGAAGATGAGAGAAATCCATTCAGGGCCACACGTTGCCTACGACCAGAGAGGAAATCCGCAAGCCATGAGCGGAGATTTCGCTGAATACCATCGGAGGTGAGTTTGGTGAGCAGAGCTGGGTGCCAGACCGTATCGAAGGCACGTGATATGTCAAGTGAGAGAGCTCTGATTTCCTGTTTGGCATTGAGGACCTCCATCCATTGTTGAGACAGCAGAAGCAACATGTCCAGAGTAGAATGACCTGGTCTGAATCCAAATTGATGATCAGAGATCAAGCCATTGGAGAAGAGGAAGGATTTGATATCTGAAGCAATGATGGATTCCATGACTTTGCTGATAATTGGGAGCAGGCTGATTGGTCTGTAGTTGCAAGGATCTGTTTTTGCACCTTTTTTGTGTAAAGCAGTAATGTTTGCTGATTTCCAAGATGCTGGCAGATGACCTTGAGCAAAAGAGAGGGTGAAAAGAACAGAGAGAGGGTGAGATAGAGTGGCAGAGCAGGATTTTAGGACCCGAGGGCTGATGCCATCTGGTCCAGTTGCAGAATCAGAGTCGAGGTTTGATAAAAACTTCTCCACCTTGTCAGGAGAGAAGGACACAGAGTCCAGGAGCAGTTGGGTTCGACTGGGAAAGGTGGGAACAGAGAGAGATGGGTTTGGGACACAAGATTTTGCGGCAAACACAGAGTTGAGGCATTCGGCTTTGTCACATGCGGTGTCAACTGTGTAGCCATTTGAGGTAAGGGAGGGGATGGAGGGGGAACAAACACCAGAAACGGATTTGACCAGACGCCACCAGGATTTGGAGGAAGGAGACAAGTTTGAGAGTTCAATCTTGAGTGTGGAGAGATAGTGCTGCCTGGCACTCCTGAGGGTAGAAACACACTTGTTTCGAGCTTGGTGGAAGGAACTGAGATTGCCTTCAGTTGGATTTGCCTTCCAAGACGCAAAGGCAAGTTGTTTCAGGGCAACTGCCTCACCACAAGATTCAGTGTACCATGGACGGGAGGAAGGGTAAGACAACTGAAGACGAGATGGGATAAATCTGTGCATGAGAGAGAGCAGTTTGCTTTGGAAGAATTCCCAGGAAGAATTGATGTCAGAGGCATTAGAGATGGGAGACCAGTCCAGTTGATTGATGGCTGCTTGCAGACCGTGCCAGTCGGCCTGAGTGAAATGCCAGACTCGTCGGCGCTGAGGAGGCTCTCTGAGAATGGCCAGTGAGATGTCCACTTTAACAAGCACATGATCAGAAGAACCGATTGGAGCAGAAGAAGAGCAGCAGACATTTGCAGGGAAGTTAGTCATAACCAAGTCCAGAAGAGAAGATACTCCATTGACTGAGATCCGGGTCGGGAAATTGACAGATTGTGTCAGTCCCAATGAGTCGCAGAAGTCCTTTGCTGAGGTGCCATGGCTGGTGAGAGATGAACCCACACCCAGCCAGCTGGCATGATGACAGTTGAAGTCGCCACATATGAGGAAGAGAGAGTTTGGATGAGTTGATAGAAGTTGGTCCATGTTTTCCGACAGAGAAATGTAAATGGAGTCATCACTGTTTGGAGGACGGTACAGAACACATATGAACAAAAGGTGGGAGCGGAGAGGAAGCCATAGCCAGAGGTACTCCTGTGGGTGGGGTGGAGAGAGGGCAGTGCAGGGAGAGTGAGGAAGAGAGTTTTTGATAAAGATAGCCACCCCACCACCAGGACGAGGATCAGGTCTATCATACCGGAGGAGGGAGTAACCAGGAAGAGATATTAAGGAATCAGAGACATCTTGAAGGAGGAAAGTTTCTGTTAAGCAGATCAAGTCTGGATTTTCAGAAGCAACCTGAATGGAGAGATCAATGAGGTTTGAGCGTAGGCCCCGGATGTTTGAGGTCCATACCGTTAGTGAGGAGAGAGGGGGAGCATCGGGTGCAGGACAGGGGAGGGGAGGGGTAGGGTCAGATGAAGGGTGAGAGGGGGATGTAGGAAGAGCAGTTGATAGTGTGTCAGAGATTACAGAAGAGTTACAAGAAAGGGAAGGATGAGGAGGACGAAAGGTTTGATGGTGATGGAATGAGGCACAGTGAGAGTTTGTTTGAGGGGGGGCAGAGGAAAGTAGAAGGTTGGGGGAGGTGGAGGTATGACATAGGAGGGAGAGGAAGTGGGGAGGAGGCAGCTTTGAGAAGGAGGTGGGAGGAGGGAGAATTTGGGAGGGATGGTTGGGGGGGAGATTTGAAGGGGAGGGGCAAGGGGGGAGTTTAGAAAGTGGATGATTAATGAAAGATGAACATATATAACAAATTGGGTTTGTTGTGATTTTCAAGTTCGCGATTCGTTTAAGAACGATGGAGGAGGGATGGAATGAATGAGAATTTAGAGCATGGAGTGATTTGGAATCATAAGAGATTGAATATTTTTTTGAAATGGAATGAGTTGAAGAGGAAATTGAAAGGAGCCTTTTAAATAAGAAGAAAAACAGCGTGTTGTAAAAAACCACTGAATAAAACACTGAAGGGGATAGTTGAAACATATTTAAACAGAACTGTGAGGAACAATCTTATATTCACAAAAATACCAATGGGGAGAGGAAGCCTAGAGCGACGACCACGAGTCACTTGAACAGGACAAAAGGTGGAAGGCAAGGGGAAAATGGGGGCGGGGCGAGACAGCGCACGTGGGCAGAGGCAAAAGCACACGAGGAGAACGGGAAATAAAAGTTTTTTTTGGTTTGTTTTTGGAGGGGGTGGGGGTTACAACGTTAGACAAATAGTAGATGTTTGGTGAAGCTTGGTGGAGAAGGGGAAATCAAAAAAGCTAGCAAAACAGCGAAGGAAGGAACAACCTTCGACGGGGGAAGCCTGAGGCTGCAAGGCCTTGCTCGCGACGCGGCAAACAAACGATTAATTTATGAAAGATAAACACCGAGAAACTTCCAAGGGGGACACTATAAGTTCACACACCGAACGATAAATACAGTTTCGACAAAATACAATTGTGAACAGACTTAACTTTGAAAAACGTGGAGACCGTGTGGACCGTCGAAAACCCCTGCCACCGTCTCCAAGATCTCGCGCGATCGCGAGATCTTAGTTCCTGTTAACAGCCCGAATCACGGCTCGCTATCGCTCGGTGTATCCACTGAAACCGTGGTTCGGGTGGGGTTATTTCCTTGCTTCACGGCCGGTGTTAGTACTTAGTAATAAGAATTCGGCTTACAACCCTATTTAACGCCGAACGGAAGGAACGTGATAGCCCCGGATCGCGTCAGCTAGATAACAGACAAGGGGATTAATCCCCCCTTGGTAAGGGGAAGGCCGACGTTTTGAGATCCGCAACAATATATATATATTGTTACGGGTCGCGGACAAGATGTTACTTTGGGCCGAGCGGATGGTCAACCGCGACCGTTACAGGATCCCCGATTGGCCCAACTCCCCCAACGTTGACCAGATCGCGCCACAGATATTCAATTTGGAAACCTCTAAAGTGACCGAAAGAGAAGGAAGAGAGAAGAAGACAGAGTATGGAGGAATAACAGGATTTATTATACACACAAGCAAAAAGCAGGAGCGATCAAAGTTATTTACAAGCAATGGATGGAAGAAGCAGTCACACAGTGAATCGTTAGCTTATCTATGCAGTTTACTTAACCCCAGGACAACGATTAAGACAGACGACGTTCACACTTACTCGGGGGAAATTGCAGGCAGGAATGGCAGAGGTGGGTTGCTGGAGAGGGAGGCAGGGTCAGGTCCCTGCAACCGGCAGGGCTGGAGGTAGCAGCTCCCACTCTTCGCGTTTTTGGCGGGAAAACCCTTGGTCGCGTCGACGCTGCTGATGCTGTGGACGTCACGCGCTGGCTCGGTCACACATGCTCCTCTCCTTCTGGTGGAGCCGTCTCCCTCCTCTCAGCGTGTCTCTCCAAAGCTTGTTTCATCTCCAAGTACCTCTCCTTTTTGTTTTGGAGCGTCTCTCATCTCACAGCTCATCTCTCCTCTCATCTCTTCTCTCATCTCTTCTCTCATCTCCGAAGCAGTCCCTTCCAGTCGCTTTTATTACTCGGGTCGAAATCAAGCCGCCGGCTGCGAGGGCACGCCTACCGGGTCACTCACCGCGGTGCTGGTTGGCTGTTAGGGCTGTCCGATTCCCCCTTTGATCATGACAACGTGCCACGCCTGTGAGTTGACGGCTCCTACCCCCCTCTTCTCCGAGATTAGCACATGGGCAATGGCGGCTTGCGGGATTGAACACCACTCGCACCGCTTTTGAAAGGAACTTTGGAGAGCGGAGATGATTGGGGAAATTGAAAGGGGCCTACGCTTATTTCGTTTGATACAATGCAGAGTCAATCTCGTGGGAAACACATATTTAGCCTACATAGAATAAGGAAATAAGCTATTTAAAAAGATATATCGTGGCCTGTGTGTAAGTTTCATGGAATTAACTAGGGGGACGTCCTTCGACCTTATTTACTCTACGAGGGTCAGTTAAAACACAGCAAACCAGTTCTCACATTCTTTACACTTTCCAAATTCGTTACACTGCACCCTCCTTTCTTCAGGTCCGTACCCGGGCCTACAACTTTAATTTAGTGTGACACGTAGGTGTAGTTCCCTCTACTTTTAACCTGACCCTGAGTGTGACGATTTTAAAACACAAATAAGTATGTCCCCCTATTGCATTGCACCCTGTCTAACAGACTCAAGCCCACAGCTAACTGAATTACAGAATTGTTCTCAAACTATACATTTACGGTGGGGAGCATTATTTACAGTGACGTTATTTCTTATTTACAACGCAACCCAGGACCTGTGTTTTTTTTTTCTTTTTAGGGAACAAGAAAAAGAAATTCCTGTTGGGAGGGAGGAGACAGCATGCATTGCATCGATGCACCAGTACCAATACCACCAAAGCACCCAAAAGCACCAAAAGCACCACAAAGCACCAAAAAGCACCAAAAGCACCACTCGGTGCACAGTCACCACTGTTCATAATAAACACAAAAAAACAACTGGTGGTGGTCTTCTCTTTTTCTGCTGGGCCGATGTTCTTCCCGACGTCTTCTGGCTTCATGCGGCCTACTTGGAAATAATAAAAAGCACAACTTGTGTTCATTTTTTATTTAGGGCCTCAGGGGCCAACTAAGGGTGGTCCACCTGTTTGGCATAGGTGCCACCTTACCGAGGTCCGCAAGCAAGATTCCCTGGCCACTATGACCGGTCTCCAACAGAGGTGCCCTGCCCCAGAACCTGGGGTCCATCAAGTGGTACTTGGCTGCAGAACAGCGGTCCATAAAGTGGTACATCAACGCAATGCATGCTGGTTCTGAGAATCTCGTGCGCACAATGGCCACCTCACGCACGCTCCCCTCGGCGCCCAATGGCGCACAGGTCCTCAAGTGGGAGACAAAAGGGGGGAAGACAAATGAGCGAGGGGTAAGGTCACAAGGGTACACGTCAATAAAGGCAATGCAGGGTGAAGTGCGTACGGAGAGCGAAGTGAGAAAAACTCGTCCCTACCGTACGTCACCCCCCCTGTCACCTACACTACCCTTGCCCTTACCCCATATTTACAACAATTTACACCTTTACAAATTCGTCACTACGTCTTGTCTTCCCCATCTTTCCCTTCTACACCAAATTCGTCTCCAATCCCTCTACTTCAAAATTTGCCATCACCCAATTCATCATCAATCCTCATAAGGAGGAAGAGATGGAACATCAAGCACAATGTCACACCCACGTCATGATGCGTCTCACATTCCAAACATTTGCACAGTAAAAAATAATCAAAACATGGCATGGTGTGGAGTACCTGTCACCTCAGGTGAGTGGATGCAGATGGTGCGAGGAGATCCTTCTTCCTAACTATCCTCTAAATGACTTTAACACACTTTACACTACCCGGGGTCTTTCCCTGCCAATCCATTGGCCACTTACACTATGGGTTCTAAAAACCAATTCCCATTGACCAAACTGTGGTGCTTCTCAATTTGGGGTCTCACTCCCCCGATTCATCTCCCGGTGCCCTTGCACAATTTCTGGGCTGGGACGTGTAGCTCTCCCAGCAGGTCTACCCACCTGCACACCTCCACCACTGCAGTTGCCACCCGAGCTTACCTAGCTCCTCACCCTAACCTATCTAACTGGGGAAGGCCCCTCCTGGCTCTGTCACCCCACTCAGTGCCCTCTGGCACTGGGCTACCCGGGTCCGTCCTCCGGATCCTCGGGCCCCATCCACAACAACTACTACCGGCTCCCAGAGCCCACCTGCAGCCTCACCTGGCCGACATCCTCACAGTGGTGGAGTGCCCAAACCAACTACACACACGAACAGGCTACACGCCCAGCCATTTCCACAACACTAATGCACCCATCCAAATACCATTCTTTCACCTCGCACCACAGATGCCAATATCCAACCACAATTTCCCTATACCCTCTACCTAACACTTACACTACCCGCCCCGGGTATCCGTGATGGGGGTCCACTCTTCCCCCATTCACCCCTTCGCACCATCCACTCCACTCCACAATTTCCACCATACTCACTCCACGACCATCCATTCCAATACTCCATACCATTTATTCCATAAACCTGTTCGCCATTCACCTGTCGTTGCACACCTGTGCAATCATACCTGGTGCCACCTCCACCCTCCTTTCTTCCTGGACCATTTGGTCATCACAATACACAATCACCTTCACTCACTCATACACTGCTCCATCCACCTGTTCAGTTGCACACCTGTGCAATCACACCTGTTCAATCCTCAAACACACGGCATCATCTCATCTACCTGTTGCCCTGCTAACCTAGTGCTCCCCGTCTTCCCTTTAAACTAAGCACATACCACGTCATTATAATCCACCTAATCTACCTGCGTCCCCCACTACAGGTATCAGTCATTAACTAACCTTAGCGTTACCTAATGTCATCTTCTAGGGCCCTACACACAATATCCTAACCCACCCGGGCTAGTTTTCACTGCCCTAAACCCCATAAACCTAGTGCTCCTTTGCCCCCCCCCCTGTGAGGGATGGTGGATTTACCATCCCACCACATCGGGGAGGTCCTACTATCAATTTCGCTCGTCCAAATCCAACAAATCAAAAATTTTGCCAATCACCGTACCAATCATCAAATTTTTGCCTTTTTCTAATTTTGGGTCCAAAACACTAACCTCATCACCCATCTACTTATTAGATCCTCTCGGTGCGCCAATTCCCTTCTAAAGCTCGGCTTCGTACAGCCGAGCAATGAATGCGGGTTGTTTTGTGCCAGCGGCGGGTACGTCCCGCATTCGGGGCAGGGACGGGGGCTTACCCGGGCCGAGATCCCACGCACCATCTCGGCACCGAGCCGTCCAATGGCCCGATCTCGACCTGCCGGAACGTCTCAATAAAAAGTGGTCGCCATGACGACCCTTCCTATCGGGCTGCCCGCTCCGCCTAGTGGAGCACGGACGCGGCCGTTCCAAGCGAGGCCCAGCGTGGATCGCGTACGGCGGTCCTTTCGAACCCGCCGTGGCTCGGATCCCCGCTGGTTCTCGCGGCACGCGAAGCCCGGCACGCACCGAGGGCCCGATTCGGCTATAAGTCGCTCTAACCGCTAACCCGGTTACCGTCGATGCCTCACCTGCATGCTTACACCCAGCAGCCCGTTCCTTGCTCATACATCCAGCTGTTCCCATGCTCCTCGTCCTTGCACCTTCTCTTTCACACCCAGGTACACTCATTCCGCTCACAGACTTGGTCACACAGCTGACCACCGAACACCTTGGCACACACTCGTCGCTCGCACACCTCACCAACACACCTCTTCGCGCCCCCTCCTCGGTCACCTCCTCTGTGACTATCACAGGTGTGCTCTCACTCGCACACCCAACCACGTGCCTCACGACCAACTCAAGTGTGCATTCCCACACACGCTCTACCATTCCAGGTGTGCATCCTTCCATGCCAGGTGTACATCCTCGCTCACCTGTCACAACTAACTCACGCTCCGTGCCACTCTCACTACTCTCACCTCCACTCTCGGTCGCGCACTCACCCTTACTCTCGACAGCGCACTCTTTCCCCATGCACACGTCCGTTACACACCTTTCTCGCGCATCCTCTTGCGCACACGTTTTCGTTACTTCCTCCGAAACACTCACCACACCGCGCTTCCATGTGCTCCCTCGCACACGCGCTACTACCGACTCACTCTCGACAGCACACTCTTTCCCCATGCACACGTCCGTTACACACCTTTCTCGCGCATCCTCTTGCGCACACTTTTTCGTTACTTCCTCCGTAACACTCACCACACCGCGTTCCATGTGCTCCCCCCGCACACGCGCTACTACCGACTCACTCTCGACAGCACACTCACTGGTCGGCGCGCACTTTTTCCTCACACACCCCATGGTCGGACATTCTCGCACACCTCTTTTTTCGCACACCAGACCTGTCGCACACTTCACCAACGGCCTCTCACGAACACCCGGGTCCACAACAACCCCCAAGCCGACTGAAGCTCCCCTCACATCATGTACATTTCCGATTATATCGCCACTCACCTTGGCACCTCTTCGTCGCACCTCCTCTGCCACCTGCAAACTCTTTATTTGGTTAGTGAGCACAACATCATGAGTTGAGCACCGACCTTGTACATATTCCATTACTTCCTCCTTTATCTCCCTTTTAGTTTCTGTCCGTCCCTTCTTAATTTCACTCACCTCTTCTTCCACTTCCTCTAATTTTTGCTTCACCTCTTTTATTTCCCGGTGCGTCTCCTCAAGTTCGTCCTCTAAGGCTACCGTGACCGTCTCTATGTGCATCCTCACCTGCCGGTCCTTTGTCTCCATTACCTCTGTCACCTCGTCCAACCTCATTGTCAGTCCCTCACGTACCATCTGACATTGCCTCTGTGTCGCTATCAAGTCATTTTTAATTTCTTTTTGTGTCGCCTTTAACCCTCCTAGTACCGCAGTGTTCTTTTGAACCTGCTCCACTAACTCCGTCTGTCCCTCTGTCAGCTGTTCCACCTCCTCCGTCAGATCTTCTATTCCCCCTTGTAACTTTGCCGTCCCATTTCTCACCTCTTTCTCCATCCGCTTTTCGCCTCGCTTTACCTCCTCGCGTACCCCCGAGACCTCCTCACTTACACCTCGTCGTATCTCCTCTTTCATCTCCTCCATCTCTTTTGTAGATGCCACCCTCATCTGTCCCAATTCATCCCTCTGAGCATCCAGTTTACTTTCTAACCCGATTTGCACCTCCTCTATCTGGTTCCCCATTCGTTTGATTTCCCGGGCAGATTGTTCCCCTATTTCCCGCAATTTGTCCTCCATCCTATTTTCTAACCCCATTAACCCATTTTTCACCTCTTTTATCCCGTTGTCTAACCCCTCAAAATTATTGTCTAACTTCCCAAATTTCTTGTCTAACCCCTCAAAATTATTGTCTAACTTCCCAAATTTCTTGTCTAACCCCTCAAAATTATTGTCTAACTTCCCAAATTTCTTGTCTAACCCCTCACCGGTACCCCCCGCTTCGTCCCTCATTGCCCCCATTTGGCCCTCTAATCGCTCACTATCAGCCCTCAATCCCACAATTTGGTTTCCCAATTGCTGACTATTAGCCCTCATCTCGTCCTTCATTTCTTCACCCGACTTAACCATAAAGGCCTTTATTTGTTCCATAAATAGGCCCCAATCCATCGGCGGCGCTGCTACGGTCACGGGCGTGGCTAAATTTGGCGCCACAATAACCATGTGCGCGAGGCCGCCATTTTGTGCACCTGATACACCCTCAACCACCTCATTGCTCTCCTCTTCCCTTTCTTCCCCTAAGTCCTGGGTTACCCCTAACCCGTCTATCTCCCCCACCGACATCCGATCGTCTTGATTGTCCATGGCGCGATCTCAAAATTCGGGTTTTATAAAACAACACAATTTCGGCAGCTCGTAATTTTGACCAAATTTTTCCTACACGTTTTAAAAATTTGGTTCGGGGCCTCGTATCCCACTCCTGACACCAATTGTTATGGGTCGCGGACAAGATGTTACTTTGGGCCGAGCGGATGGTCAACCGCGACCGTTACAGGATCCCCGATTGGCCCGACTCCCCCAACGTTGACCAGATCGCGCCACAGATATTCAATTTGGAAACCTCTAAAGTGACCGAAAGAGAAGGAAGAGAGAAGAAGACAGAGTACGGAGGAATAACAGGATTTATTATACACACAAGCAAAAAGAAGGAGCGATCAAAGTTATTTACAAGCAATGGATGGAAGAAGCAGTCACACAGTGAATCGTTAGCTTATCTATGCAGTTTACTTAACCCCAGGACAACGATTAAGACAGAAGACGTTCACACTTACTCGGGGGAAATTGCAGGCAGGAATGGCGGAGGTGGGTTGCTGGAGAGGGAGGCAGGGTCAGGTCCCTGCAACCGGCAGGGCTGGAGGTAGCAGCTCCCACTCTTCGCGTTTTTGGCGGGAAAACCCTTGGTCGCGTCGACGCTGCTGATGCTGTGGACGTCACGCGCTGGCTCGGTCACACCTGCTCCTCTCCTTCTGGTGGAGCCATCTCCCTCCTCTCAGCGCGTCTCTCCAAAGCTTGTTTCATCTCCAAGTACCTCTCCTTTTTGGTTTGGAGCGTCTCTCATCTCTCAGCTCATCTCATCTCACAGCTCATCTCTCCTCTCATCTCTTCTGTCATCTCTTCTCTCATCTCCGAAGCAGTCCCTTCCAGTCGCTTTATTACTCGGGTCGGAATCAAGTCCGCCGGCTGCGAGGGCACGCCTACCGGGTCGCTCACCGCGGTGCTGGTTGGCTGTTAGGGCTGTCCGATTCCCCCTTTGATCATGACGATGTGCCATGCCCGTGAGTTGGTGGCTCCTACCACCCCTCTTCTCCGAGATTAGCACATGGGCAATGGCGGCTTGCGGGATTGAACACCACTCGCACCGCTTTTGAAAGGAACTTTGGAGAGCGGAGATGATTGGGGGAAATTGAAAGGGGCCTACGCTTATTTCGTTTGATACAATGCAGAGTCAATCTCGTGGAAACACATATTTAGCCTACATAGAATAAGGAAATAAGCTATTTAAAAAGATATATCGTGGCCTGTGTGTAAGTTTCATGTAATTAACTAGGGGGACGTCCTTCGACCTTATTTACTCTACGAGGGTCAGTTAAAACACAGCAAACCAGTTCTCACATTCTTTACACTTTCCAAATTCGTTACAATATATATATTAATATATATATATATATATATATAATATATATATATTATTATATATATATATAGATATATATATACATATACATATACATATACATATATATATATATATATATATAATTATATATATATATATATATATATATATATATATACATATATATATATATATATAAAACACAGTTTGTGTGTGTGTAATGTTACTGATAGACTCCTAAACGGAGAGGCTCACATGCTTGATATTTGGCATAGACATGGCTCAATGAGCCTGGGAAGAACCTGGCCTACCTAAAAAAAAATATTCATAATATTTTTTTACCATATTTTTACCTAAGCGCATTTCAGCGAGGAATATTTTACACGGAATCTAACCGGTGGCAGAGCAGCGCGCTGATTCGCTCAGAGCGATCACACGTGATGTTCCATCCCCGCCGCCACGAAGCGAGTTGGTCGAGTCGTGCTAACCAAGATGGCGACACGGCGGCTCAACGTATGAGCGTTCTATATATTTTCAATTCAGTGCGGCCTGACTCCCTCACGTACTTGATTTGTGGCAAAGACATGGCCATTGGGCCTTCACGGTGTAATTTGTGCGAGGCTTTTGTCCGAGTGAGCTTGAGTCGAGAGGGCGAATGTACAGGTTGGGAATGTATGGGTCTCCCTTCCCCCACCCGGCAACGCCGGTACTGGAGGGCATCACAGGATCGGTGAGTTTCCAAAAGCCGCTTTGTGCTGTGGCGAAGATGCAGGACGATGTCACGATTGTTGTGCTGCTCTCCGACCATGAGAACTGCAACGTCATTGTTGACTGGCCCTCTCCTTCCCTCCCCCTTCGCCCTCCCCCCTCCCCTCCCTTCCCCTCCACCCTACCCCATCCCCTTCTCTCCCTCTCCCTCCCCCTCCTTTTCCCCCTCCCACCCTCCCCCTCTCCCCCTCCCCCTCCCTTTTCCCCCTCCCCCCTCCCCCTCCCTTTTCCCCCTCCCCCTTCCCCTCCTCCATACCCCTCCCCTCCCCCCTCTTCTCCCCTCCCCCCTCTTCTCCCCTCCCCTCTCTCCTCCCCTCTCCCCATTTCCCTGCCCCTTCCCCTTCCCCCCTACCCCTTCCCCTTCCCCAAACCCTTCCCCAAAGTGCAAACCAAACTAAATGTCTGAGGTTCCTCCAAGATCCTCTCTAACGATGTTCTAAGCATTTGCACCTGAGGTGGTGCACTTGATTCTAATTTTAGGTATTTGAAATAGTGATAAATGTCGGGGTGTACTTACTTTTTCCACATGCGAAATTTGCATTTATGTTTATTTAAATTATACAATGGAATACAAAATGTAAATGTTTCATGATATTTGTTAAATTATATCACCTTTATCTATCAATATTGTTGAAATGAAGATCAAATAGCTGTATGTTGAAATATGTTGAAAAAGTCAAAACTTTACATGGGGTATACTTACTTTTTCACGTGACTGTATGTATATACATATATATACACTACATGACCAAAAGTATGCGGACACTCCTAATTAGTGGATTCGGCTGTTCCAGCCACAGCCATTGCTGACAGGTATATATAATCAAGCACACAGCCATGCAATCTCCACAGACAAGCATTGGCAGTAGAATGGGCCATACTGAAGAGCTCAGTGACTTTCAACATGGCACCGTCATAGGATGTCACCTTTCCAACAAGTCAGTTCGTCAAATTTCTGCCCTGCAAGAGCTGCCCCCGGTCAACTGTAAGTGCTGTTAGTGTGAAGTGGCAACGTCAAGGAGCAACAACAGCTCAGCTGAAAAGTGGTATGACACACAAGTTCACAGAACGGGACCGCCGAGTGCTGAAGCGCGTAGCACGTAAAAATCGTCTGTCCTTGGTTGCAACACTCAATACCGAGTTCCAAACTGCCTCTGGAAGCAATGTCAGCACAACAACTGTTCATCGGGAGCTTCATGAAATGCGTTTCCATGGCCGAGCAGCCACACACAAGCCTAAGATCACCATTTGGAATGCCAAGCGTCATTGGTGTAAGTGGTGTAAAGTGGTGTAAAGCTCGCAGCCATTGGACTTAGTCAGGGCCCTTAGGGATATTTTGGTTCAAATTCTTCCAAAAGCATCAAATTTGGCGCAGATGTTGCCCATGCCATACTCTTTCGATTTTTGATGGGCGCCAAGGGCAGTATGATCCGGGGACCATACCGGTCCATCCCACCATGTCACCTGACCTATGACGTCATAATTAGGATATGCATCCAATCACATGGCGTACCATAAGTGGTCAAAGTTCAAAATGAATCTATCGAAAAATTAAGGCAGGGATCCATTTTTAAGGTTTTCATAAAATCCAATATGGCCGCCAGGTCACATGACCTATGATGTCATATTTATGACATGTATACAATCATGTATACATGAACCCGGATCATGATCGCACAAAAATTAAACACAAGGATATGGCATACAGTTCATAAAACATCAAAATCCGTACCTTTGTAATTAGACTGATGAACTGCATATGCCTGAAAATTAGGAAATAGACATGTAAATATTTCCTCTAATTGTCAAAAATAAGGTCAGAGTTCGATTACCCAACCCAGAAACATAAAATGATGAACCTCACGTAAATCTTGACAAAAAAACTCAAAAACCGACATGTTTGACTCAAAAATGACCTTTAAGATGACCTTGAGGGTTGACCTTGACCTCGAATCATCAAAATAACATCATAATTGGATTCCTCGACCTCGAAAACCCCTGAAAAGTGGTATCATACATGATTCCAACCCTTTTGGTTATTTAACTGATTTTCCGCTAATCTGGGTGGCGGCCATTTAGTATTTTGCCAATATGGGCCCCCCGGGGGGGGGGGCGCCCGTCTTGGCGCCCGTCAAAAATCGAAAGAGTATGGCATGGGCAACATCTGGGCCACATTTGGTGCTTTTGGAAGAATTTGAACCAAACGGCCCCAAAATATCGCAAAGGGCCCTGACTTTTTTTTTTGTTGTTGTTGTTGTTGTTGTTGTTGTTGTATACTGAATCGAGGCTCGTGAAAGAGCTAACATTTACTTCACAAACAAATCAACCAGACAAACAAAATATATAAAAAGAGGGAGCGGAAGACAAGATGGGGAGAGAAGGGGAAGCACACAAACACAACATTTGAGAGCAGGGAGATGTGTCGAAGGGAGAGGGCTTGGGGGGAGGAGGCGTGGGAAGGGGGGGGGGGGGGGAGGGAGAAGTATAAAACACAAGGACACCAAGGACTTCCAGGACAGAAGTTGGTATTTCAAAAAAGTGGAATTGGGGTGAAATTAGTGGGGGTAGAAAAGATCAAGGTTTTGGATGGGTGAAGATAAGAGATGGTGGTGAACAGCTGTTTTAAAGACCTGGAGGGTGGAGTGGGATTGAAGAGAGTGAGGGAGTTTGTTCCAGAGGCAGGAGAAAAGAGGAATGAAGGAGTGAAGGTGAGCAGAGAGTCTTGATTTTGGCAGTTTGACCATAATAGGGTTGCAGGCAGATCTTGTGCGACCTGTAGGAATATTTGCGGGTCAGAGCCCAGAGAGAGCTGGGGGGGCAAGGCCAGAGAGGAGTCGGTAGAAGACGGAAAGACCACCAACCTGCCTGCGGTGAGTGAGTGAGAGGCCCTTGGAGTTAGCTTCATCGCGGGACATTCCAATGATTCTGAATGCTTTGGTTTCAACAGCGTGAAGACGAGCTAGGTGTGAGGCAGGAGCACCAGCCCAGAGGGGAGAGCAGTATTCCATTGAGCTGCGGGTGAAAGCCTTGTATGTGGTGAGGAGCTCAGGTGTGCCAAGGAAGGACTTCGCACGATGGAGGATGCCCAGTCGGCGACGGGCTTTGGAGGCCAGATTTGAAATGTGGTTTTCCCAGGAAAGATCATGGCAGATAGTGAGACCCAAAAGCTTGAGTGACAGAACTTCTTGGAGAGGATTATTCAGAAAGTGGATGGGAGGGTTGTCCAGTCGGTCTTTTCGGAGAGACATCGTAAGAGTGTGAGATTTGTCAGGATTGAAAGACATGTTCCACTTAAAGACATGTTCCACATTGAAAGACATGTTCCACTTGTTCCACTAACTGGAGCAGTGGAAATGCGTTCTCTGGAGTGATGAATCACGCTTCACCATCTGGCAGTCCGACGGACAAATCTGGGTTCGGCTGATGCCAGGAGAACGCTACCTGCCCGGATGCATATTGCCAACTGTAAAGTTTGGTGGAGGAGGAATAATGGTCTGGGGCTGTTTTTCATGGTTCGGGCTGGGCCCCTTAGTTCCAGTGAAGGGAAATCTTAATGCTACAGCATACAATGACATTTTAGACGATTGTGTGCTTCCAACTTTGTGGCAACAGTTTGGGGAAGGCCGTTTCCTTTTTCAGCATGACATTGCCCCCGTGCACAAAGCGGAGTCCATACAGAAATGGTTTGTCGAGAGCGGTGTTGAAGAACTTGACTGGCCTGCACAGAACCCTGACCTCAACCCCATCGTCGACTGTGAGCTAGGCCTAATCGCCCAACATCAGTGCCACACCTCACTAATGCTCTTCTTGTGGCTGAATGGAAGCAAATCCCCACAGCAATGTTCCAACATCTAGTGGAAAGCCTTCCCAGAAGAGTGGAGGCTGTTATAGCAGCAAATGGAGAACCAACTCCATATTAATGCCCATGATTTTGGAATGAGATGTTCGATGTTCGGGTGTCCACATACTTTTGGTCATGTCGTGTATACAGTCACGTGAAAAAGTAAGTACACCCCATGTAAAGTTTTGACTTTTTCAACATATTTCAACATACAGCTATTTGATCTTCATTTCAACAATATTGACAGATAAAGGTGATATAATACAACAAATATCATGAAACATTTACATTTTGTAGTCCATTGTATAATTTAAATAAACATAAATGCAAATTTCGCATGTGGAAAAAGTAAGTACACCCCTACATTTATCACTACTTCAAATACCTAAAATTAGAATCAGGTGCACCAGCTCAGGTGCAAATGATTAGAACATCGTTGGAGAGGATCTTGGAGGAACCTGTCTTATTTAAACATCAGACATTTAGTTTGGTTTGCTCTTTGTTGTTGAAGTGTGCGGTGTTACATATTTATGTGAATGTATGTAAATTACCATTCAGGTCTTTGCTTATCCGTGTGTAGTAGATTAAGGGTTGTTGTGGTTGGAGGCTCAGGAGCCCTTCTGAAAAAGTGTCCGGAAACGGAAGTGACCGGAAACGGAAGAGGAAAAGACACGAGGAAGAAAAGCGACGAGTATTCTTCTTCTTCCTCGCCCCGCTCCGACGAAAGGTGGGATCGACCTTGCGCTGCGTGGAAAAGCGGCGTTCCGAAGCCCGTCTGGCGAGAGGAGTTACCGGGACGTGTACCTACCCGGTGGAGACGTCAAGTTGACGTGGGGCCGTGCATCGACCCCGCGTCTGGCACCGTTCGCGGCACCGTCTAAACAGACGCGTACGGGTCGCACGTGGGGCCTAACACGCCTTGCAAGCGGCGTGGGGCTTTTGGCTTGATTTACCGTACCCGCTTCGCGTGGCCACGAGGGGCTGCAGCCGCGGTGCCTGGTACGATACCTGCCCGGTGGAAACACGTCCACCCGGGGTTCGTTCAACCGCCCGAGAGCGGCGACGCCGACCAGCATCTCGGTCAGGAGGGGCCCAGAGACATTGTGAGGGGCAGAGACCAAAAGGGGGTCGTGAGTACAGAAGTGGACACACCTATATAAGATGGCCATCTTAAGCATATAGGGAATTGATTGTGGATTGGGGAATTGTTGATGGTTGTTTGCTGTTGATTGCTCGGGGAATATCCGTGATTGTATCATTGAAATCGTATGCTATCCTTACCCTGGAAATATATCATTGCACATCAGTTTCTCTTGGGTGGAATTCACAGGGATTGCGTTGCGAAAGCACATATATATAATACTACTTGCTGGCGAAGGTCCTCTCACGGTCCGGGGGTCACCGAGACCAGGTAGTCACCGAGGGGACCACGTAACAGAATTGGGGGCTCGTCCAAATTACGATTACGCAATTGGGTCTACGTCCGGGATCTAAAAGTGTATTTGTATAAAATAATAAAATAATATTTTTATTAATTAAAATTTATTAATTAAGTATTAATTGGAAAATTTTTGGGGAAATTGGGGTAAAGTCTTGGGTGAAGGTTAACAGGTGTTAACGATAGTCACCATGGCGTTTGTGGCACAGAACTTTGCGGTAACACCGAGTGAGGCACAGTTCCGAGCGTTACTAAAGTCGGACCTCTTGAAATTGGCCAAACATTTTAACTTGGAGGTCCGAACTAATTTGAGGAAGGCAGAGTTGCAGGCCACGGTGATACAATCTATGGTGGGATTAGGAACATGGGACGAGTTAGCCTGGGAGTGGCTACCCGAAGAACCAGAAGACGTGGAGCTCCGGAAACTGGAGTTGCAATTACTGAGCCAGGAACGGATTAAAGAAGAAGAAAGGAAAGCAGAAGAGAGGAGAGAAGAGAAACAAGCAGAGGAAAGGAGAGTGGAAAGAGAACTCCAGGAAAGGTTAGAAGGGAGAAAAGCAGAGGAGAGGAGAGCTGCAAGGGACCTCGAAGCAGAGGAGAGAAAAGCGGAAAGGGAATTAAAGGAACGTGACATGGAGCTTCAGCAAGAAATCAAATTCAAGGAGCTGGAGTTAATGAGAGAACGGGGAGAGGCACCACCCTTGCTGACGGGGTCGACACCTAACCAGAAAACCTGGGATGTGGGCAGACATGTGAGGCTGGTTCCACCGTTCAGTGAAAAGGAAGTCGCGAAATTTTTTCCACACTTTGAGAAAGTGGCTCGACAATTAAACTGGCCGGAGGAGGCCTGGACCATACTCGTGCAAAGTGTGCTGGTGGGGAAAGCTCAGGAAATTTATTCGGCGCTACCAATGGACCAATGTGCAGATTATGAGGTACTGAAGAAGCACATCCTCAAAGCCTATGAGTTGGTTCCGGAAGCCTACAGGCAAAAATTCAGGAATGCCAGGAAGAGGGAGAGTGAGACCCATGTGGAGTTTGCCAGAGTGAAAGAAAACATGTTTGATCGGTGGTGTGAGTCAAAAGGAGTCGGGAAAGACTTCAAAACATTGCGGGACTTGATCCTGGTGGAGGAATTCCAGCAGTGTGTCCACGAGGACATCAAAGTGTACCTGCAGGAAAAGAAAGTACCAAAGTTGTGGGACGCAGCCACCATTAGGGTGCATCAAACGCCCAACTATTTTTAAAAAGATGTTGGATTGATCTGTCCCAAATTTTATTTTGGTCCAATCATAAAATAAAGTTGCTATGCAAAATTTGGTAAGGTTTGGACATCATCTTCTGGGTCCACCTCACCATTTCATATTTTGAGTCGGTGGTATCAGAGTTGGAAATTTGACACGCAGCTGTTTTGAGGCCCATAAATAAAAATGAAAGGATTGACTGATTGCTACATATAATAACTCTTTGTAAAGGTATTATTGTGCTCTGTAGCAATATATCATCATCATAGGGATAGGGATACAATTCATTTATATACAAATAGTCAAAATAATGATTTTTTTCAAAATATGGATATAAAGCTAAATGAAGAGTATTTTTAAAATATAATATATAAATTAAAGAATATCCTGAATGTTGTAGTCATCTTGTCTTTACAGAGATCTTTTAACTAGACAAGATGATTAAAACAATTATTAGGCTATACTCTAATATAATTGGATAATTGATTTATTTGTTGTACATAATTATGAAATGACATTATTGTTACTAATACTACCTTTTTCTTTCAGATAAAACAATGGATGGCACAGTAAAGAAAGCATCTGTTGCAACAAGAGAGTCCACCAAGGTGTTTGGTCTTGGAAGTGCCATAACTGAACAAGATTCCCAGATCAATGGCACCAGACTTCCAACTTGTTTACAAGTACTACATTGTTTCATGTGGCACACGGAAGATGGCAAACTTGAACGACGCTCTCGGTGGGAATCAGCAAAGCTTGTACTGCAGAAAGTGACACCATTTTATGGCAAGGCTAATATTCCTATCATCTCTGAACGCAAGGCTATTGAGGAAATTATCAAACTTGCAGATGATAATTCCAAGCTTAGATCAATCCCTATCAACCGAAGAACAACTCCAGCAAGCATCACAAAGGTGAATCAAATGGAGATGAAATTTATGGAGACATTTCCCTTGTGGCCCAATGATGCTAGTTCTCACATCAAGAATCCTGAAGACTTAGCATTCCTGGAATCTATGAAGACAGATCGCTGTGCAACATTTGGCTGCCAAGATAAACTGTTGGCAGATAAGATGCAGCGTAAAGTGAACCACGAGGAAAAATAATCAGAGAGGCGAGCAAGTATGGAGCTGGAGTTCAACATAAATACTACAACCACTGTGTATAATATTAGTGACAGTGATGAAGAAGTAACTCTTGGACCTTCAACAAGCACACCAACAACCTCAAGAAGTCATCATCGTTTAGTTAGACCTGGCACATCAGTTTTCATTCCACATGACATCCTGAAGAGGCCCAGTCTTGTTTCACTGGCAACAAGGATGAAGATGACACCAACCCAACAGGCTGCTTTCACAGAAGCTCTTATTGAAGAAACAGGAGGGGATGTAGCGAAGGTGTCAACATCATATGCTACAGCAGATAAATCAAGACGCAAAATTGGACAGCATATTGCTACTACCTGTAAGGACAAATGGATACCTCCGAAGCTTGCTACGTTGCACTGGGACTCAAAGCTGCTTCCATGCTTAACTAACCAAAACACTTTTGAAGAACGCCTGGCTGTGCTTTTGGGTTCTCAAACTGATATGAAGCTGCTGGGTGTTCCATCCTACAAGCCTGGAACAGACTGTAAATCTGGAGATATAATTGCTCAGCTGACTAATAACCTACTTGAATCATGGAACTTGCAAGAGAATGTTGTCAACTTGACATTTGACACAACTGCATCTAACACCGGCCACATCAGTGCAGCTTGTGTAACAATTCAACAACTGCTTAACAAAGCTCTTCTGTGGTCAGGCTGCAGACACCACATTGGTGAAGTCATTCTTACGCACATTTTTACTGATCTTAAAGTTGAAGCATCTAAGTCACCAGATATCTTTCTCTTCTCAAGGTTTCGCAAGAACTTTGAAATGTTTCCACACACATTCAATGAACCACTTTCACGATTTGATCCATCTCAACTAAATGAAGCAGCAACAAGTTTGACAAGTGACTCGCAAAATAATGTTCTCAGACTCTGTCACACCGAGCAATCTCTAAGACGTGATGATTATTTGGAATTTGTTGATCTGTGTACTGTATTCCTTGATGGTGAAGTAGCTGAACATCAAATAACCTTCAAGTGTCCTGGTGCACTGCATAAAGCCAGATGGATGGCGAAGCTCCTCTACTCAATCAAATTATGTCTCTTCGAAAAACAAATCGCTGATCTTCCAGCAGGTACAATTACCACAGAAAAACAAGTGCCAAAGATCAGCGAATTTGTCACGTTTGTCACTCTAGTATACAGCTCCTGGTGGATGACATGTACCTCTGTCACCGATGCCCCATGGAATGACCTGCAGCTCATCTCCAAACTGAAACAGTATGAAGCTGTCAATGCTGGAATCTCAAGAAGTGCCCTGAAAGCCTTCAAACGACATCTCTGGTACCTCACAGAAGAGATGGTTCCACTTGCCCTCTTCAGCTCAGTTGTTCCTCATGACCATCGCCGTGCTCTGGCAGACAGACTTCTGGAGGTTCAGCCAGATTTTCCAGTAACCAACCCACAAGGACGGTTTGGTACTGGGTTTGGAAAGCCCAGATTTCCTGATGACTTGACTGAGAAGACCACTCTGGCTGATTTTGTTGGACCAGATTCATGGTACCTATTTCATCATCTGAAGCTTGACTGGGCATTTCTAGTTACCGATGTTCAAGAATGGACTAACTCTGCAGCCTACCAGACATCATGGACTAATGTTGAAGCCTTGAATGTGGTGAATGACTCTGCAGAAAGGGGAGTTAAGCTTAGCTCTGACTTCCTTTCAGCAGCCAGAAGTGAAGACCACTACCAAAATGTGCCACAAGTTGTTGAGCACAACCGCAAGGAGTAACCGAATCTTCGAAAGCGAGCAGCTCAAGACTAAACTGTCAGAAATATCCATGAAAACTACAGTATCTTTGTTTTGTTTCTATTTTCATGTTCATCCATAGTCAGATGTACAGTACTCGTATTTAGATGATAAATGCTAAGATTGTGTATATATGATTCTACTGTAATAAAAATTATATCATTCTGGTATCTATAATACATATGATTATACCAATAAAATCATGATTTTGACTATTTGTGTATAAGTGAATTATATCCCTATCCCGATGATGATTATATATTGCTACAGAGCACAATAATACCTTTCCAAAGAGCTATTGTATGTAGCAATCGGTCAATCCTTTCATTTTTATTTATGGGCCTCAAAACAGCTGCGCGTCAAATTTCTGACTCTGATACTACCGACTCAAAATCTAATTTGCTGAGGTGGACCCAGAAGATGATATCAAAACCTTACCAAATTTTGCAGAGGAACTTTATTTTATGACTGGAACAAAATAAAATTGGGGACAGATTGTTTTCTTGACATAGGGGCGTTTGATGCACCCTAGCCACCATGGCAGATGATTATGCTTTAACCCACCGAATAGGGGTCCACAAACCTAACTCCTCGCCTAGACTTCAGCAGGGGAGTTATGGAACACCCGGTGCGGAGAACGACCTTACATGGCGGCGGCCTCGAGATGATTATGGGGACAACTATGATACCCCAACTGTTAGAAATCCGAGGGCTACGGGCCCAGGACAAACTTATTTTTCGGGGGGCTCAAGGCCGACCCCGAGGTTCTCCCCCGGGCCTACTTGTGCTTTTTGCCATAAAACTGGACACTTGATGTCCCAATGTTACCTCCGGAAAAGGGAGAACCCGGAACGGAATCAGTCTAGTGCGACTCCGAATGCACTGGCAAGTGTGAGAAATCATTCTTGGAGAGCAGAGCTGGGGGAAGATTCCCCTGTCAAAGGTACGGCGTCCCGGGAGAACCTGGTTCAGGAGGGCTACAAACATTTCATTTCAGAGGGGTTCGTATCGCTGGATGGCGACCCGAGTAACCAGAAGCCAGTTAGGGTATTGAGGGACACAGGAGCCCACCAATCGTTGATGCTGGAGGGCATTTTGCCATTGTCGGAGAAGACGGCAACTGGGGTTAGTGTGCTTTTACAGGGGGTCGGGGGCTATGTTAAAGCTCCGCTTCATGTCATCCAGTTGAGTTCTGAGTTGGTATCCGGGCCGGTCACCGTAGGCTTACAAGCCACCCTTCCTGTGGAGGGAATCTCTTTTATTATCGGGAATGATTTGGCCGGGGGGCGAGTTTCGGGTAATCCAATAATGGTGGACAAGCCCAGTAAGAAAAATAACACCACTCGGTTAGAGATGGAGATTCCGGGTATCTTTCCATCCTGTGCAGTGACTCGGGCTATGGGTAGAAAGCACGCGGAAGAGAAGGAGGAAGAAAGAGAGGGGGAGTTGGAACCCTTAGAGGTACGGGAAGACAACTCGGAAAAGGGAAATAACCAGGGGAGGGATTCCCAGGAATTTCGAGAAATGGTAGCATCTGGAACGCAAGGGGACGTGGAGTGTCCGTCGGAGACCGCGGAGAATGAAGTGGAGCAAACCGCGCTGGTCCGAAGGAGACTAGTGGAAGAACAACACGAAGACTCGGAGATCCAGAGGTTAATTGAGAAAGCCGTTATGGAAGAAGAGGCTACGAAGATACCTGTGGGGTATTTCATGAAGGGGGAAACCCTAATGAGGAAATGGAGGCCCCCGGAGGTGCCCGCAGACGATGAGTGGAAAGTTCACTATCAGATTGTGGTGCCACCGCTGTACCGGAAGGAGATCTTGAGTTTGGCACATGAGACCCCTTGGGCCGGGCACCTGGGAGTGAACAAGACCTGTGACAGGATATTGGTACATTTTTTCTGGCCGGGACTGCGACGGGATGTGGCGGAGTTCTGCAAGTCCTGCCATTCTTGTCAGCTGGTGGGAAAGCCGAATCAAAAAATCCCACCCGCCCCGTTAAAGCCAATTCCAGCTTTTGAAGAGCCATTCAGCCGAGTCATTGTGGACTGTGTGGGCCCTTTACCCAAAACCAAAGCTGGACATCAATACTTACTGACCATCATGTGCGCGTCCACCAGGTTCCCCGAGGCAGTGCCTCTGAGGAAAATAACGGCGGCAGTTATTGCAAAGGCCTTGATTAAATTTTTCACTTGGGTTGGTCTACCTAAGATCATCCAATCGGATCAGGGGTCCAATTTCATGTCCACACTGTTCCAGCAAGTGGTACACCTGTTGGGGGTGGAACAAGTAAGATCCAGCGCCTACCATCCCGAGAGCCAAGGGGCCCTGGAAAGGTTTCACCAGACTTTAAAGAATATGATCCGAACGTATTGTTTGGAATGTGCCAAGGATTGGGATGAAGGGATACCCCTATTATTGTTTGCGGCGAGGGAGTCCGTGCAGGATTCCTTGGGATTCAGTCCGTTTGAACTGGTGTTTGGACACGCAGTGCGGGGACCGTTGAAATTGGTGAAAGAACAGTGGTTACTACAGGAGTCCCGGACACCGATGGTGGAGTATGTGTCCACAGTGAAACACCGATTGGCAAAGGCGTGTGAGGTGGCACGACGGAACTAGAGAAGGGCCCAGGGGAAAATGAAGGAGAGACATGACAAGACCTCGCAGATAAGGAATTTCAGTCCTCAGGACCGGGTGTTAGTATTGCTGCCCGTTCCAGGTCAGCCCCTCCAGGCTAGATATTTCGGTCCTTATGCAGTGGAGGAGAGGGTGAATGAGACAGACTACGTGGTGACCACTCCCGACCGACGAAAAAAGCGACAGTTGTGTCATGTCAACCGACTGAAGAAATATCATGAGAGGGAACCGGTGGAAGACGTAGTTCCTGTCTCACCGGTCGTACCGGTGAAAATGGACGGAAACGCCGGTGTGAAGTTTGATAACTTGGATGACCAGGCCTGCCCCAAATTGACGAACACCGAAGTGTTGAGTCATTTGGATGAGAAGTTAGGTCATTTAACAAGGGAACAGCAAGGACAACTGTCCAGCCTAATGTTCGAATTTAAACATTTGTTCACAGATGTACCTGGTCGTACAGACTTAGTATATCATGATATCGAGGTGGGGGAGGCCACTCCAGTGAAACAACACCCCTATCGGATGAACCCGGTGAAGATGGAGTATCTTCGGAAGGAGATGCAATATATGTTGGACAATGACATCATCGAACCAAGCAACAGTGAATGGAGCTCCCCATGTGTGTTGGTTCCGAAACCCGATGGCAGCTTCCGGTGTTGTACAGATTTAAAACGGGTGAATGCGGTGACCAAGACCGACTCCTATCTGCTCCCGAGGATTGACGACTGTATTGATCGAATAGGCCCAGCTAAATTTGTTACCAAATTTGACTTGCTGAAAGGGTATTGGCAGATCCCTCTTACCGATAGAGCCAAAGAAATCTCAGCTTTGGTCACTCCGAATGGGTTATATCAGTACAAGGTTCTCCCTTTTGGGTTGAAGAACGGGCCGGCTACATTTCAACGACTGATTAATAGGCTCATTGCAGACCTGGAGGGGGTGGAGGCATATCTGGATGATGTAATCATCCACACCATGACCATGGAAGACCACATTAAGCAAATCCATGCATTTTTTCAGACGATGTCCGAGGCAGGTCTGACCATCAACTTAGCCAAGAGTGAGTTTGTAAGAGCACAGGTAGTGTTCCTCGGCCATGTAGTAGGGCAGGGTCAAGTACAACCAGTGACCGCCAAGGTAGAAGCTATCGATCGCTTCCAAGTCCCAAAGGGGAAGAAAGAGCTGATGAGATTCTTAGGTATGGCGGGGTGGTACCGGCGGTTCTGTAAGAATTTTTCGGATGTGGTAGCCCCTTTAACGAGTTTGTTGAGAAAGGAGACCCCATTCGTTTGGGATGGCAAATGTCAGGCGGCCTTTGCCCATGTCAAAGCGATACTAATGAGCTCTCCGGTCCTAACCGCTCCGGACTTTCAAGCACCTTTCAAGTTGGCCGTAGATGCAAGCGATGTGGGGGCTGGAGCGGTCTTGTTACAGGAAGATGAGGATGGGGTGGACCACCCCGTGTGCTACTACTCCAAAAAGTTCAATAAACATCAGGCAAATTATGCCACCGTGGAGAAAGAGACCCTGGCTCTCCTGCTAGGGCTTCAACATTATGAGGTGTATTTAGGAATCACGTCCTTTCCCATAAAGGTCTTTACGGATCACAACCCCTTAACCTTCATTCAAAGAATGAAAAATAAAAATCAGAGGTTGATGAGATGGAGTTTGGCTTTGCAGGGGTTCAACTTGGAAATTGAACATGTACGGGGCCGGGACAATGTCGTGGCGGACGCTTTGTCCAGATTGAGTTAATCTGGGGGGGGTTGAGTTATCTGGTTGGTTTCTCCAAATTGGCCGGCAAAGAAAGTTTTCGCTGGGTTCAAACTTTCTTTCTTGAAGGGGGGGAGTGTTACATATTTATGTGAATGTATGTAAATTACCATTCAGGTCTTTGCTTATCCGTGTGTAGTAGATTAAGGGTTGTTGTGGTTGGAGGCTCAGGAGCCCTTCTGAAAAAGTGTCCGGAAACGGAAGTGACCGGAAACGGAAGAGGAAAAGACACGAGGAAGAAAAGCGATGAGTATTCTTCTTCTTCCTCGCCCCGCTCCGACGAAAGGTGGGATCGACCTTGCGCTGCGTGGAAAAGCGGCGTTCCGAAGCCCGTCTGGCGAGAGGAGTTACCGGGACGTGTACCTACCCGGTGGAGACGTCAAGTTGACGTGGGGCCGTGCATCGACCCCGCGTCTGGCACCGTTCGCGGCACCGTCTAAACAGATGCGTACGGGTCGCACGTGGGGCCTAACACGCCTTGCAAGCGGCGTGGGGCTTTTGGCTTGATTTACCGTACCCGCTTCGCGTGGCCACGAGGGGCTGCAGCCGCGGTGCCTGGTACGATACCTGCCCGGTGGAAACACGTCCACCCGGGGTTCGTTCAACCGCCCGAGAGCGGCGACGCCGACCAGCATCTCGGTCAGGAGGGGCCCAGAGACATTGTGAGGGGCAGAGACCAAAAGGGGGTCGTGAGTACAGAAGTGGACACACCTATATAAGATGGCCATCTTAAGCATATAGGGAATTGATTGTGGATTGGGGAATTGTTGATGGTTGTTTGCTGTTGATTGCTCGGGGAATATCCGTGATTGTATCATTGAAATCGTATGCTATCCTTACCCTGGAAATATATCATTGCACATCAGTTTCTCTTGGGTGGAATTCATAGGGATTGCGTTGCGAAAGCGCATATATATAATACTACTTGCTGGCGAAGGTCCTCTCACGGTCCGGGGGTCACCGAGACCAGGTAGTCACCGAGGGGACCACGTAACAGCGGCGTCACCATGACTAGATCAAAAGAGCTCTCTGAGGCCTTCAGAAAGAAGGTTATAGATGCCTACGAGTCTGGGAAGGGATTTAAAAAGATCTCCAAACAATTTGAAATCAATCATTCGACTGTACGGATGATCATCTACAAGTGGAGAAGATTCCAAACAACTGCCAATTTCTTCAGGCCAGGCCGCCCCAGCAAGTTCAGCCCGAGAGCAGACCGCAAGATGCTGAAAGAAGTCTCCAAGAACCCCAGAATGTCATCACGGGACCCACAGGTAGCTCTTGCCACTGTTGATGTCAAAGTGCACGAGTCTACCACAAGAAAGAGGCTGCACAAATTTGATCTACATGGGAGGTGTGCCAGGAGGAAACCTTTGCTGTCCAGAAAGAACATCAGGGCAAGACTAAAGTTTGCCAATGAACACCTCGGCAAAGACCAGCACTTCTGGAACAATGTGCTCTGGACAGATGAGTCAAAGGTAGAGCTATTTGGCCACAGTACCAGAAGACATGTTTGGCGAAAACCAAAGACAGCATTTGACCACAAGAACCTGATACGAACTGTAAAGCATGGTGGTGGAAATATGGTTTCGGGCAGCTTTGCTGCATCAGGGCCTGGGAAGCTCACCATCATAGAATCCACTATGAATTCTTCGTTGTACTTGAGGGTGCTTGAGGATAATGTGAGGCCATCTGTCAGAGAGTTGAAGCTCAACCGAAGGTGGACCTTGCAACATGACAATGACCCTAAACATACCAGTAAATCCACCAAGGAATGGCTGAAAAGAAAGAAATGGAGGGTTCTGGAATGGCCAAGTCAAAGCCCGGATCTGAATCCCCTCGAGATGTTGTGGGGGGATTTGAAACGAGCTGGGCATGCAAGAAACCCCTCAAACATCGCACAGCTGAAATAATTCTGCATGGAGGAGTGGGCAAAAATTTATCCCAGTCAATGTCAGAGAATGGTAGACAGTTATAAGAAACGCCTACTTGAGGTTGTTTCTGCCAAAGGGGGCAATACCACCTGTTAGAGCCAAGGGTGTACTTACTTTTTCCACATGCGAAATTTGATTTATGTTTATTTAAATTATACAATGGACTACAAAATGTAAATGTTTCATGATATTTGTTATATTATATCACCTTTATCTATCAATATTGTTGAAATGAAGATCAAATAGCTGTATGTTGAAATATGTTGAAAAAGTCAAAACTTTACATGGAGTGTACTTACTTTTTCACATGACTGTATATTGAGATACTTGAGATGTTATTTTCTTTTGAACCTGGAGGAGGAAGTTGCACATTGGTGAAGAGTGCACTTAGTTCAGGCATGAGAGCCAAAACACATTGGACTCAAATTAAACAAACATGTAAGAAGTGGATGTTAAGTCTTTTGGCAACATTGGATAACAGCCACAGGTGTTGATGCAAGGCGTAAACAGCGTATATCGGAAAATGTTGTATGAACCATACTTGTGTGTGAATACAGTTCTCGAAGAATTCATTAAATTTCCCATGAAAGGTAAAAAAAAAAAAAAAAAACAGTGAAACTGTTCACACCACAGGGAAATTAAAGGTCATTATGCCACTTATTTCTCCCCTCACAGTGCTATTGTGATTCTGTTCCAAACGGAGCAAATAGACTCAGAAAAATATGGGCTAATCAAAAACTCTGCATCTCTCGGCAAGGGTTATTCTGGGTGGTTTGCAATTGCCTTCCAAGCAGTAGTTATGGTAGGAATTTGGAATTTGGTCAGGGTGCCGGCGATATAACTCACCTCCTCTTCACAAAGTGTCGATAACGTCCACCAACTGATGCCGGCAGACAGGACAACCGGTTGAACGTCCATCCAAGGGACGGCACACACATTGATGAATCGCCCTGCCCCTACCTATGAAACACCGGGATGTCAATTTGTAGCTGATATGGAGGGAAGAATGTGATTGAAAAAACTGCGGAAGTTGGTTTAACAGGCAGGGGAAAAAATGAGGAATGAATGAGTGGAGGTGAGCAGTGAGTTTGGATTTTGGGAGTTTCATAAGAAGGGGGTTAATGAAAGACCGCATGTGCCCTACAGAAACATGGGGTGGATACAGCACAGAAGGGGCAGAGGGTGCAAGACCAGAAATGAGACAGAAGAACACAGAAAGACCACCTGTCTGTATTGCGAAATTGATAGACCCAGAGACACAGCTTCATTACCGGAGATTCCAATTATTTTGAAGACCTTGGTTTCCATGGCGTCAAGTTGAGCAAAGTATGAGGCAGGTGGTCATGTCAGCCAGCCCAGAGGGGAAAACAGTACTCCATCAAGCTGCGGATGAAGGCCTCACAGGCAGATAATAGATCAGATGTCCCAAGGAAGGATTTTGTACGGTGGAGCTGCATGCCCAGTCAACAACTGGCATTATAGGCCAACTTTGATATGTGGTTTGCTCTGGTTTGAAAGACCTATTCAAGTGTTTGACCAGCTCATAATTATATCAAGGTTGAGGGAAAAGGGAAAAGGGAAAAGGCTGCAGCCTTCCTATCTGAAGGATGAAGGATATCATGGCAGAGGGTGGAGTCTTCAGCAAGGGGATAAAGAGGATTTTCCATAGAGTCGGCAAGATCATGAATGAAGATCAGGACTAGGACTGGGCCCAGAACACTGCCATGAAGCACTCCAGTCTTGACAGGGAGAGGAGATGAAAGGATCCTGTTGAGAGCCACACGTTGGCTCCGAGAATGGAAGAAGTCAGTAAGCCATGTATCGGATGATGGCCTCGGATGAACTCGGGATGGTTTCGGATGACAAAGGCAGAGAGTTTGGTAAGCAAGGTGTTGTGCATCAAATGCTCGAGATATGCCTCGAGAAACGGCCCTGATCTCTTGTATGAGAATGAGGGCCTCCATCCATTGTTGGGAGAGCAGATCAAGCAGCAGGTCCAAGGTGGAGTGACCGGTCTGAATTTGATATGATGGTCTGAAATCACGCTGTTCGAGAAAAGGAAGGATTTGTTGTCATGCTGGATTCCATGCCCTTGATTATGATTGGAAGTAAGGTAACGTCTGTAGTTAAGGGGAAAATTATTATGCCTGCTACCGCCAGTCGCCGGAGGCATTATGTTTTCGGGTTGTCCTTCTGGCTGTCCGTGCATCCGTCCGTCTGTCTGTCTGTTATAGGTTTTCGTTACCGCGATAACTTGAGAATGGCTGAAGGGATCCAAGTCAAACTTGGTGCAAATATGTATAAAGAGGTAAAGATGAACTGATTAGATTTTGGGGTCATGAGGTCAAAGGTCAGAGGTCATGTTAGGTTAAAAAAAACTGTTACGATGATAACTTGTGAACCAGTGATGGGATTTTGACCAAAGGTGGTGCAAGTATGTATTATTATGCAAAGATGAACGGATTTAATTTTTGGGTCAAGAGGTCAGCATATGTAATAGATTTATAACTTTAAAATGGCTTAAGGGATCTAAGTCAAACTTGGTACAGGTATGTACAATGATGTAAGGATGAAGTGATTCGATTTTGAGGTCAAGAGTTCAAAGGTCAAATGTCAGACGTCCCGTTAGGTAAAAATTCTGTTCCTGTGCTAACTTGCAAACCAGTGATGGGATTTTGACCAAAGTTGGTATCAGTATATATTGTGATGAAATGATGAACTGATTAGATTTTGGCATCAAAGGTCAGAGGTCATGTCAGGCAAAAATGTGGTGCTTGAGAACAGCTGAAGAGATTAAAATCAAACTTGGTGCATGTATGCATAATTATGTAATAATGTGGGCGGAGGCATATCCGTCGACGTCGAAGGTTGCCGTTCTAGTTTTAAGTCTTCACTTTGACTCAATCGAGGTTTGAACCGCTTGTCCCCGACCTCCCAGACTCAGGATGGATGCTCTAACCATTACACCACCAAGCCTGGTAAATCGACAACCATGGCAAAGGGAATAATCATGTCCATCATGTGAAACAGAAGCTAGAACAATGCGACTGTTTCGCCAATATGCCTCCGCATAGTCCCATAATGGGTAGATGCCATCATTCACTGTCCTAAAAATAAACAAGTTTGATTTAAATCCCTTCAGATGTTTTCAAGTATCACATTTTCACCAGCCATGACAGGTTTCACATCGATCGGTGAAGCAGTTTCAGAGAAGGGATTTTTTAAATAAACATTTTTGGCTGGTATACCACTTCACCGATGATGTCATCATTATCATGCTTTTGTTCTGCATTGGGAGTACTTGTCAATGTGCCAAGTTTCAAATTTTTCCATTCAGCGGTTTCAGAGAATTTTTTTCCTTTTAATCCAAGATGGCTGCCATACTACGTGACCTATGACGTCACAATTATAATAAAAACATTCTGCATGGGTGCCACTCCTACCCTGAAAGTTTCTTCTCAATCGGACATATGGTTGCTGAGAAAAACGAGGTTTAGCCAGTACGGATGGACGGACAACTCGAAAACATAATGCCTCCGGCGACTTCGACGTCGTCGGAGGCATTAAAACATTTTAACATGCCTTTTTGAAACCCTTTCACATCTATGCCATACTTGAGGGATCATACAGTGCTCTGCCAGAATAAAAACTAACAACCCTGATTGCAAACAGACTTTATTGTGAAAATCTGTAATAGTAAAAACACAATCAAATGTAATACAGTACACATATTAGTATCTGGTAGAAAGTCATTTGGCACCATACAATGCTTGAACCCACAAAAGCATCAAATCAATAATTTTCTTCTATATAACAGAAAGCCTAATCCAAATTTTGCCAAATGGGGAATGTTTTTCTTTTCAGGTAGGAATTGCATTTGTTACGAGTCATCTTTTAGATCTCAAAAAAACATCAAAAACAAGTTTTCTGTTATTTCATGTGAGATTCAGTGTTGATCAAAATATTTCTTTCATTTATTGCATTCATGGGATTATCCAAGATGCTCTTTTCCAATCACAGCTGTTTTAACTAAATTACGTAAAGTTAACGACAAATTAATACTTTATTCAAACAATTGAATTTCGTGCTGCGATGAAACGGTTTTTTTTTGAAAAGTTTAAATCCCCAGAGATCACTTAACGGTTAACTAGAACTAGAAGAGATTATGGTTAACTAAAACGGCACTCAGTAGAGAGCATACCTCCGCCAGGTGAACAGTTTAAGCTGTGTATCCCAGAGTAGACCAGAAAATCGCAATACATAATCACATTCAATCAAAATCATCCGTCCACAACTTTTTTGAGATATGCTGCTATGTATCGTTTTTGGCCCTATCTTCTAATGGTGAAGAATCACTTAACAAATTCTACTAGCCGGATCCGAATCCGGATCTTCACCAAAATCTAATCATTTCGTCCTTGTCACATACACTACCTCTCTGCCAAATGTCATCCGAATCAGTCCACAACTTTTTGAGATCTTGTTCACAAACAGACAGACAGACAGACAGACAGGGGTGAAAACATAACCTCCATCCACCTTTGGTGGCAGAGGTAACAAAAAAAATGCTTTCAGACTTCTCGTGGATAATAACGGTCAGACGACAAACAGCACTCGACCAAATAACTTATATGCTCTTCCAAAATTCATCCAGCTGGGTAAAAAAAATTATTCCATTCCATTATAAATAAGGGTTTACTCAAACAACTGAGTACTAAAACTTTACTTTCAATTTATTTCAAAGTTTGTTTCAAGTGAGTGCAAATGCACAAGGAAAGGAAGATAAATGCAATACAAAAAGGTTATTGCAAACATGACAAAGACAGAAAGGTTCAGGCACCACAAACTCATTAAAGAATGTGTCAAAACAAAGGATCAAAACAAAGGTTCAAGCTGCAAGTGCAGAGGTACCTCAATAATTACACAGGCTATCTCCCAGATGAAGATTTAAAATGCAGGAAAACCAACAGGAAGAAATATACAGAGTACAGAGGGTATGACAGAATAAATAAATCAAAAATATGTCATGCAAAACATATTCAAATTACGCAAAAGATAATCAAACACAAGAGGTTGGGTTTAACCAATAATAACCCCAAAAAGCCGATTACATCTAGCCTCATAACCATTGGGGAAAACAGATTTAGATACAACCCACCAATAACACAAGTTTAATAACCACACAGTTTATCAATTTCACCAAAAGCTGCCTCAATCATTATTAGAAAGTTATTATAGCAACAATTGTTTTTGGAATGCCAAGTCAAATTCAAAGTGATGTAATCCGCCCCAGAATGCTCGGTGCGCAAGCGCAGAAACCCCGAGAGACAACGATCTCTGGGGCAAGCAAACTTCTATCGTGCATGCGCAACAAGGATTGTTACCTAACATAGGTCACAAAGCTTCTAACAGAAGCCAAAAATATTTGGAGAAAGTACCTAAGAGGAAGCTGTGGTTTGCCTCCACACAACGAAGAGTTGGATGGATACACTGCATCTGGTTGGGGGTCTTCTGAACATCGATGGCAAGGATTTATCTAGGGCTTGTAAATGCATGGTGTAAGTAAGTTTAAAATCAACTTTAAAATAATGATATTTACTATTAATTATGTTGGGCGTGTTGAGGGTTGTGAGGGCAGTTATAATTATTGTAAGCATATTGTACGTTTGGTTCCATCCGGGGCCACAGGATAAACTAGAACGCCACTCAGTAGAGCGCATACTCCCGCCGTGGGTTTCGTTGGAATAATACGTTTTGTTTAACATCCCCCCTCCCCAAAACAATAAATGAAAAAGAAAGTAAGCCCTAACTGTCAGAGAATTTATTTTGATATATCTCGGAATTAGAGGACAAAAACATCATTTAAGAATAAGAATAAAAGCTTTAATGCAGTAAAACAGAAAAAATCTTTCCCAAAAAAATTCCTGGATCCGGAATAATATCCTGAGCTTCACCAAAAACTAATGAATTCTTCCTTATCCCAAGGGCAATCATCCCACTAACTTTCATCCAAATCCGTTCAGAACTTTTCCAGATATCTTGTTGACAAACACACGAACACATGAACATACGAACACACACACACACACACACACACACACACACACACACGGACGGACGGACGGACGGACACGATCGAATGCGTTACTCCCTGGCGGGAGTAATAAACCTGAAAATCGCAGAGCCAGAACCAGAATTATTTATTTGGTCTGGGAAGACCATGCGAGGTTTAATCTTCTTCAGCCTCACACAACCCTGGGTGAATATGCGATCTTTTTTAAAAAAGTTGGAATTTTGCCAAATATGTTTTATTCGTTTGTTAATATACCTCAGCCATTGACAAATCTGGAACTAAGTCTTTATAAGTTCAACAAATACTGACACCGCAAATGGCATTCGCTGAGCTAAATGTTGATGATATCTCTTCTGAGGTTTAAAAAAAAACAGTTTTAAAGCATTATACGTATCAAACGATACATTTTATGAAACGGGGAAACCTAATACACACTTTGGTGGTTTTAAAATGACAGAATATGTCTTTATAAGAAAAGAAAAAAATGAACATTGAAGACGACGCTGCTAAAAAAAAATACACCGCTCTAACGCATAACCACGAGTTTAAACTACATTTACAACAAATATGAAAACTATTTTCATATCACAATGTTAAATATAGAATATATAGAAGATAATGTTTAAAAAAATGAGCCCTATCTTCCAATGGTAAAAAAAATCCTTCAAAAAATTCCTGGATCGGGAATAATATCCTGAGCTTCACCACCCTAAACTAATCAATTCTTCCTTATCCTAAGGGCAATCATCCCACCAACTTTCATCCAAATCCGTTCAGAACTTTTCCAGATATCTTGTTCACAAACACACGGACACACAGACACACGGACACGAGTGAATTCATTACTCCCTGGCGGGAGTAATTATACGAGATTTTTGCATCTATTCTATTGCTAAAAGGAGAAGTGTGTGTGTGTGTGTGTGTGTGTGTGTGTGTGTGTGTGTGTGTGTGTGTGTGTGTGTGTGTGTGTGTGTGTGTGTGTGTGTGTGTCTCTCGTTGGTTGTTATCTCCATTTGTGGGTTACACGAGGTGAAATGGAGTCCTCCCAGGATCCAAAGTATCCATCTCCTCTTTGGTAAGGAACCAATCTGTTCAACGTTTTCAGAGTTTTGTTCCAAGGGCTCTTTTCAGGATTGTCACCGAACCCTGGAGTTCATTTGTGGTGATATTCCAGGGATGGTTTTCAAAATCTCAGTGAGGTTCTTCTTTATCATTCCTGTTGCTCCATTTTATCACTGGTACAATTTCAATGCTCTTCGGCTTCCAAGATCTCTCGACATCATTTTTGAGGTCCTGGTATTTGGTCATTTTCTTGACTTCTGCATTGTTTAGGCCAAAATCGCTGGGTTCAACATATCTCAATCATCAATGCTGTCTTTTCCTTTTCGTTCCCGAGTACAAGGTCCGTAAGCAATGCTTTGTTTTCTATGTTCACGCTCGATGGAATCATCAGGTCGTACGTGGGCATGAAATCCTCAGTTTCAATGATTGCCCTTGATTCGTGTTTCCTTGAGTTTTCTGGTACTGAGATGTTAATTTTTTTGCAGATATGCCAATGAATCATTTTGCCAAATATATTCTGCTTTGTTGTGCCATTGAGTATAAAGTTGTTCTGATAATATTTTTTTGCATCGCGAGAGCAAGTGACTAGTACTTTCTGTTTCTGTCTCGCACAATCTACGCTTGTCCATCTGGCTCAGTCTCGCCATCTGGTGTAGTGTCCTTGATCTTGGGCATTTATTATGATTCGTTCGCTGTCCCAGTTGAGCTGACCTCTTCTTAGCCATTCCAATGAGCCTTCTTTGTCTATCACCACTCTGTCCAATTATTTTTTGTATTTTCCTGCTCTTTTGTCATTGTCCCAGTTGTTGGTGTATATTTCTTGATATTTCTTTTTATATATTTATTTTGGCTTTTTTGCAATTGTTGGGGCTGTATTTATTGCTGTTTCATTTTCCTGTACGGCACCTCCTATTCACACCTATTTTTGGAAATTCTTTGGAAAGTGAGTTAGGAATACTTTTTCAGTGTTATTGTGTTCATGTTTCTTTACAAATTGCATCCGATAGTCAGTTGACCATTTCACATACTCAGGTAGTCCTACACTCGTCGCTCTGTGCACCTGCTTGAGTTCCATCAGACCACTTCCTCCCTCTCGTCTCGGCAGGTACATTCTCGGGATGCACTGGTTTTTGAAGAACATTTTGTGGATGGTAAGGAGTTTTCTTGTTTTGATGTCTAACTTGTTGATTTCTGATTGGGGCCAGTTTATTATCCCGCAGCCATATTGGAACAGTTGTACTGTGAGCTGGTTTATGGCATTGATTTTGTTTCTTGGGGAGAAATATGTTTTCAGGTATCATTCTACAAAGGTATTATTTGCCGATTGTGTTGCGCATTTGTTTGTGACATATTTGGTGGCCCTCTTCTACTACAAAGTATTTATATGATGCTTCATTTTCTAACTGCTGTATTGTTGTTTCAAGGTCAATTTTACGTTGTCTGTTTTTGTTGGTCATTGGTTGTTATCTCCAAATGCAGGTTTCAGAAGGTGGAACGGAGCCCTCCCACGTCTCGATGTAGCCACCTTTGTGTGTGTGCATGTGTACGAGTGTGTGTGTGTGTGTGTGTGTGTGTGTGTGTGTGTGTGTGTGTGTGTGTGCGTCTGTGTACAAGTCCACATGTGCTTGTGCACCAAAGCCTCTTTCAATTAAAAGGAAATGCTAGTTACTCGACACATCGCATCCACGGATAATTTACATATTTCCTATATTTTTGTGAGTCCAATTTGCATCCAGGAACACAACAATTGGAGTTAACCATTTTTACAATTACAGTTAACCACTTCAATATACTCTTTTGTCTAAATGATAAAATTGTGTTTAAAAGACTATTTGAATGACCGATTTCACGCTAGCAAAAGCAGGTTAAACTCTGTAGAGAGCATTTGGTAGAGCGCATCACTCTGTCAGGTTGAACATTGTACGTTTTGTATCCACTGATAGGCCGGATCTGGATCCGGACATGAACCAAAGTCTAATCGGTTTGTTCTTATCACCCACCCAATTCGTACACCAAATTCCGTCTGAATCACTTTTTGAAATTTAATGCGATGTATCATTTTTGGCCCCATCTCTCAATGGTAAAGAATCACTCAAAAATAAAAATAAAAATAAACAATTATCGTATCCAGATGGGGATCTTACCCAAAATCTCATCAGTTCATCCTTGTCACACTCCCAACCATTCCACCAAATTTTGTCCAAATCCGTCTATAACTTTTTCAGATATTCTGCTCACAGACAAACAAACAAACTGACGAGCAAACAGGAGTGAAAACATAAAACCATGCACAGTGCATGCGCGAAAGTCCTCATAAGTATTCATTGTCATTTTGAAACTCCCGTATTGCACAAAATCCACATTAATGCCAATCTTCAAATCCCCCTATGAGCTGATTAATAAACCAACAAATTAACCTTGCATCCTGGTAAGAAGAAGCGACAACTGGTGACTCGTTATCAGCAATTGTGTCTCCATTAATTATTAATAATTGCATTAAGTTGAAATGACATTAAAAAAACAATAAAAGTAATTTAAATGAAATAAAAATAAGCTTCACTAATAAATAAAATTGGAATGAAATTGATTAATTAATTTGGTGAATCAAATTAAAAGGAATTAATTCATTACTTTTCGCAGACCTCACTTGATCAGACCAAAAAAAATTTTTTTTTTTAAGGGTCAAGTAATGAATTACCTTAATGTTAGAAGGTAGAGCATTTTATTTTTTAATGGCTGTAGCAAAGGAAGTACTAGGAATACCGGTACATGTTGGAACCAGATGAAATTGGAACAATAATGTTTAATTCACTGTCCCAAAAATGATAATTATACTGATCATAAACTTTGAAATTGTCACCTAAGAAATTGGGAGATGGCTTGTGTGTTATTTTAGAACTAATAAAAAAGCCCATCAAAGATGGCGGGTTGGAACAGTTACTTGACGGTGCAGCCTTGTGAGCGTGTCAATGTCTGAAGCCTCGGCCAAGTGTCAAGTGTGCTTATATCTTCTTTAATTATTAGACATCCCTCGGATGTAAATGAACACTCCTTTTACTCTGGGAGCGTTGCACATCATGTGCAGCGAATTTCACCTCCTGGTGCCTTCTATTTATTGTTTACAAAACGTTTTTGTACACCGCCCTCGAGGCTCGGTTTGCAAGCCACCGTCTAAAATTTCAATAGAAGAGAATAAAATGTGGAAACCCTCGCCAGGATGTATTTTAGTGGTTTTTTAAGGCTTTTGTGTTAAAACAAATATGGCGGCCGAACCACGTGACCGATGACGTTGCACATCACGATGACATTGAATTACTCTTTTATGGAAAATGTTTTTCGAGTATGTTTTATCCTCTAAAATAGACTGTGGTGAACACACATTCGTGTTAAAAGATTGGCCTTTAAAACGTGCCCTACACAGACAGCTGTACAAACACACAAACTGGCATTGTGTTTTTATGGTAGATCATGGTTCAATGACTCAGTTGAATTACTCTATCCCACCTTATCTAGTTCTATCTGTCCTATGCGGGTCTGTGAGGCCTTGTTCAGTTTGAACCATAACATTTTTGTGTAATTTGGTGTTTTTAATTTTTGTGAAAATCCAGAATACCAGGATCAACATGAATAGTCAAAGTGACAACAGATTGTAAAACCTTTTTGTGTATAATAATCTTCAATATACACGGTACCTGGTTACATATTTCCGGTACCGGTACCTGTCCACCTTTAAACACGGTACCTGTCCGGTACCTGTCACGGTACCTGTCCACGGTACCTGTCCGGTACCTGTCTGGACATGTCCACGGTACCTGTCCGGTACCTGTCGGTACCTGTCCGATATATACACGGTACCTGTCCACCTTTAAATGCTCTGCTAAGCAAAGATGTCCACGTGAGGCAGATTGTACTGAACGGTCTCATGCCTGCGCAGAGGACAGGCATCCAGATCAATCGCAATGATCACACAATGCAGATTTCAATATATGTATTGTGCTTGTCTTACATAATATCTCAAAGCTCTTCAAAAAATTGTTTTGGGACACAGATCCAAGGCTCGTGAAAGAGATAAAAGCACTGAAGTGGCATTGGGATCAAGAGCAAAAATAAAAATAATAATAATAATACAAAGAAGAAGAAGAGGCAAAATTGGTCTAAACTCAGAGGGAAAAAGAAATGAACCACGAGAATGGAAGTGCTCCAAACGGATTTGGTCATTGTCACAACAGCTGCACAAATCATTTCTTCAAATGGCTACCCCTCTTTCAAAAAAGTTAAGGAAAGGTTGTGATCTGCAGGAAGAGTGCAACTCAAGACAAATTGCTCTGTCAAAACGTTTTACAGTAAACCTTTGCAAGAAAAAAGCAAACATTATATTGGAAACATCTTCCACAACTACTATTGTCTATGTTTTTGTATTTTCCCTGTCAGACTGAAAACGTAAAACCCAGGTAACCTGGGAGCCTTTATTGCTGCAGTGACACGATGGGCACAATTATTCCCTTTGGCATGGTTATCGATCTCAAATCTGTGGGCCATCTCAGGGTCCCCAATCTTACAACTTCACACGGCACAGCTTTAATGGAAATAACGAAGGCCAGACACAATCAATGGGATGTGGTGGTGATATGAGGAGGGGGTACACCATTGCTCGTTTCCATACTTGCCATTGCCTTGGTCAAGGACTTGAGATTTTCTCCCTTGTGTTATTACCCTCGCCAGAGGAGGGTATTGAATTTGTTTTTTGTACACCGCACCTTTCCTATGCCATCTCCAGGCATTGCAAATCGTCATTGCCGGGCACCGAAGGGGGCTCGGCAGTGACGCACGCTGAAAGGGAGTACTCAGTTTTCACTCTGGTTGTTTGTTTGCTTGTTTGTTTGTCCGGGCGATATCTCAGCCATCCTTTGAGCTAGGAAGCTGAAATCTCGGCACAATAGTGCGCAAGTCCTTTTTCAAAAACAATATTTTTTGTTTTTTGAATAATCAATTAATTGAGGAGTTATTTAATTATTAGCGATTAATTAAGTACTTATTTAATTAATCAAATTTCCTTTCTCTTCTGACCATTAACTCAGGCACCTTTTGAGTTAGGAAGCTGATATTTGGACATGCCAATAACCAGGTGATTTGGCCGCAAAGGCTATTTTTGATTTATTAATTAATCAATTAATCAATTAATCGATTAATTATTTCATTATTCCATTAATGACTAAAAAATTTTTTTTTTTTAAGTTACAGATTCTGATGAAATGGTGGTGGTGTATGTGTTCTATGACCGAATTGATTAATAATTTAATTTTTTTATGATTATTATTTATTTATTTTCATTATTAATCATTTATTTATTTTCTTTCTCATTTCGCCAATATCTCAGGCACCTTTTGAACTGGGAAGCTAATATTTGGACATGACAGTGACCAAGTGATGTGGCTATCAAGGATATTTTTGATTTATTGATTAATCAATTAATCAATGAATCGATTAATTATTTAATTATTCGATTAATTACTAAAAAAATTAAAAAATTCCCAGTTGCAGATTCTGATGAAATGGTGGTGGTTTATGTGTTCTGTGACCGAATTGATTGATAATTTAATTTTTTAATGATTATTATTTATTTATTTTCATTATGAATCATTTATTTATTTTCTTTCTCATTTGGCCAATATCTCAGGCACCTTTTGAGCTGGGAAGCTAATATTTGGACATGACAGTGACCAAGTGATGTGGCTATCAAGGATATTTTTGATTTATTGATTAATCATTTAATCGATTAATTATTTATTGATTAATCAATTAATTATTTAATTTTTTATTAATGACTTATTTCATTAAATTTCTAAAAGATACATCTTCGGATGAAGCACTAGTGGTTTAGTTATGCTATTAGCCAATTGATTAAGAAAATATTTTGTGATAATCTTTTATTGATTTTAATTATACAATTAATCAATCAATTAGCGTACACCTCTCTATGAGCTGCACTGCGGTATTGCCGGGCGCCAGAGGCGCCCCGGCAATGCCGCGCTGTAGGATATTTAATTATTTGGCATGGGGGCGGTGTACTTTGAATGTATCTGTACTTGTTTTTTTTGTTTTTTTGGATACAGAATCGGGGCTCGTGAAAGAGCTAACATTTATCACACAAAAAAATCAAACAAACACACAAAGTATATAAGAAGTATATAACACACAAAGTATATAATATTATCATCTATATCTATCTATTTGAGTGCGTTTCTATCTATCATCTATATCTATCTATTTGAGCTCAATGGTTTGTCTGTTTGTCAGTCTGTCTGTTTGTCCGCACAGAATAAATATGATTTTCTCTGCAACCGTTGGTCCGATTGACAGGAAATTTTCACCATAGGTTCAACTCCACCTGTATAAATTTTTAATGATAATTATGACGTCATATGTCACGTGGTTCGGCCGCCATCTTGGAAAAACCGAACAACTTTGCACCTCTATATCTCCAAAAGCGCTGAATAGAAAAAATTGAGACATGGCTCATTGTAAAGAACTCTCCATGTGGAATAAAATATGTTAATGATGATGTCATAGGTGCCTCCATTATGACGTCATGATTCGACAAGTACAAAACTTCATCCGATCAAGATGAAATTTATTGAGCGCCATGTCGGCATAAACTGGTGGAGAAAAAAATAATGATGACGTCATCGGTCACATGGTTCGGCCGGCATCTTGGAAAAACCGAAAAACGTTGCGCCTCTATATCTCCGAAAGGGCTGAATAGAAAAAATTGAGATATGGCTCATTGTAAAGAACTCTCCATGGGGAATAAAATAGTTTAATGATGATGTCATAGGTGCCTCCATTATGACGTCATAATTCGACAAGTATAAAACTTCATCCGATCAAGATTAAATTTCTTGAGCATCATCAAGGAATAAATTAGTTCAGAAAAAAAAAATGATGACGTCATCGGTCACGTGGTTCGGCCGCCATATTTGTTTTAACACAAAAGCCTTAAAAAACCACTAAAAATACATCCTGGCGAGGGTTTCCAATCCCTGATTGCTCTTTTTCTTGTTGATTCTTGTGTCTGCCACATTGAACATCATACTAAACACACTTCTGCATATTTTAAAATGCTTAAGCATCCACCTTTAAATGTAAAGAATGTTAAAAAGTTATATATCAGTCCCAGAATTTGAACATGAAAACAGTATCGAACTTGATAACACCATCATTCAAAAAGATTGCAAATATCAGTTGCACAATTGGGACACTCAATGGTAATTCTTATTATGCAGTAAATAACAAAATTCATTTAATGGTAGTATGATCCTCAGTCGAACCTCAGGTGCATCCCTGTAACTTCAGAAGCATTATTATCGCTGTCCACCTACAAAACCCCCTCAGTTAAGATGGAGAGAAGATAAAATTGCATTTTAAACTTCCTAAAAGATGAGTATGGCCACTAAACAACCACCAAAATTTAAAGAACAAAACAAACTGCACAAGACTAAATCAGAAAATGAAACAAGACTTTTTGAAAATAATTATTACACTTCATAACAAATTTTGAAAGTTGAAGCTGAAACACAAAGACAAGAAGGACAAATCATGTGCACAGGAGGAGTTCACAAAAGATCCTCATCAGTTTGCGAAGAAGCTGCTGTATCTGAAAGCTGACCAAGGTGCACCATAGTTCAGAAAGGAAGTGACCAATAAGTATTTCCGGACTACTTACCAAGATAAATGTCAACATCGATACAACTCCCTGGAGAGGCATTCCGAGTGCATGTGCCCCAATACAAGTTCTTACAAAAACCTCCATCGATAACAGATTTAATAACTACAACAACACTCGGTAGCGCGCATTCCTCCGCCAGGTTGAACAGTTCACGTTTTGTACCCCACTGATAAGCCGGATCTGCATCCGGACCTGAACCAAAATCTAATCGACTTGTTCTTGTCACCTAACCAACTCATCCACAACTTTTTGAAATACTGTGCTATATATCGTTTTTGGCCCCATCTCTCAATGGTGAAGAATCACTTGTAAAAAAATTTAAAATCTCGTGTCCACGTCTCGATTTTAAACAAAATCTAATCAATTTATCCTTGTCATACACAGAACCTGTCCACCAAGTTTCGTCCATATCTGTCCCATAACTTTTTCATATATCCTGCTCAAAGATAAACAAACAGACAGACTGGGGTGAATATAGGACCTCTGTCCACCTTCAGTGGCGGAGATAAAAATGCACTTTTAAGGAAGAGGAAAAAAAATCAGCATCAAGTACTATTGCTATATCCCATGGCCATACCTAGTCTACAAGAAATCTAGAAACGTTCTTTTGGTTATACACAAATCCTTAAGATAATTTGGGAAAAGAAGGAAGCACCCCTGTTATGGAGAGTTGGGCAGGCTGTTCTCTTTCCAAAGAAAGAAGACAGATTAAAATGAGAACTATTACGAGTAGAAATGTAACTTTTCCCAATGTCTGTGGAAAGTATTTTTTCAAGTGCTTGCCTTCATGATAAAGAATGGCTACATTGATCGAGCATTTCAGAAGGGATTTCTACCAGGTATAGAAGGATGTGAAGAACACATTCACGTTTTCATGGAAACCATCCTTGATGTCAAACAAAATGCAAGAGAGATTTTAGTGACCTGGTTGGATTGAGCGAATGCATATGGAGCAGTAACACACATGCCAAATGACACTCAGGAATTGATATACAAATACTACGATGAGTTGTTTGTGAGAGTACGCATACCGATGTGAACCACTGATTGGTTAATTCATGTTCCAGAGAGGATTGCTCCAAGGATGTCCACTGTCAGTTGTACCCTTCTTGATCGTGTTCAATCTACCTCTCGATCTGCTCAAGGCCGAGAAAGGCCTGGGGTGTACCAACTGAAGCAAGCAGACTGAAATCCTATACAGACAACCTTACCCTGATAGCAAGAAGTGTCCCGGGGTGCAATGAGCTTTTCATATTGGGAGAGACATTCTGAAGTGGACAAGAATAACGAAAGTAAAACCTATGAAGTGCAGAAGCCTGGCTCTGAAGAAGTGACAAGCAGGTCAATCCAATGGAAGGACTTTGATATAATATATGCTTTATGATCCACAACTGCATATTGATGGGAGAGGAATATTCCCATTAGCCCCCAGTAGGGTGCATCAAACTCCCTGGTTTTGAAAAATATTCCCATATTGATATAATCATATGTTTTTTTTTGTTACACTAGCCCTCCCTAGCCCTAGCCAAACTCCCTGGTTACACTAGCCACTAGCCATTTATATGTAATTCTGAAAAATATTTCGGATTTTTTTATTTTGTTTAGACAGCTTTAACTCCCGAGGCGATCTCCCAATGTGGCAGTTATGATGCACATGGGATGGAAGAAACATGAAGCGTTTAACTTCACAAACACACAGGTGTATACCGAAACCCAACCAAGAACATGACAAAGAAAATGTAACAATAATTATTTATAAGAAAATAAAGGCACGGAATGAAAATAACGAAAATAAAGCTGAGGTTAAAATGCTACTTTGAGGTACCTCCATATGGACTCAAACACACACACAGGGTAAAGTAAGAAAATAAAAGTCCCTCTCTGGCACTTAGCTGGCCCAAAATGGATCCTTTGGAAGGTCGGCAGTTGTTGGAGCCCGTAGCCACCGGGGAAGCGCGGGAAGCTCGGAAAAAGGGGGCAAAACTGAACGCTGAGGGCACCTGGGAGTGATGTGAGTGGTGTAAACGGCCCTTTTTCTCTCTGGTCCCTCAACGGTTCCTCTCCTTTCTTGTTTATGCAACTCCTCCGTTTGGGAAGGACAGGGTGGCCTTCAGCTCCCCCAAAGAGCCCAGCAGTCAAAGCGCCCTCACGATCGCCACACAAAACACTCTCCTCCAAGGACGCAAAAATGGCGAAGCTTCTTGCTCGCGCTCTCGCTCCATCAGCACCGATCGCAAAGCTTCTTCTTTGCCTGCCTACCTCATTCTGCCGCGTCTCTCGGGGGTGGGGGGGGGGGGGGCGTATCCTGATGGTCCCATCCCTCGACCACCGGACCATTGTAGCTCTCCTTCTCCTGGGTGGGTCCCTTGCCATATCGTGTCCATGGAGCGTGAATACTATCCAACTGCAGTTTCGCTTGACCAAAAGTTGTTTTAAATGTGAGGGATGGCCACAGAGGGTATCACAAACAGGGGAATTAGCCTTAAACCCTACTACTAATTAACACGGCATCATGCCTCATATGATGACATTTAAACACAACCTTAAGCTACATTTTCCCTACTTAGTACATCAAAATGCTCATACATGTCACACGGTCGGTCCATTCTATTTCCTATTCAATCCTACCTTTCCTACAGTTTCTCTTACCTACCCCCATAAACATAACAATATTTTGAAGGGTATGGAGAAAAAGTGCAGAAAAGCACAGGTGGGACAGACACGGTCAGACGGACGGACACACAGATAGAGAGCAAACATAGTCCCCTTGGGGTAGGGGACCAATAACAATAACAGCATGACCTCCTCTTGTGATTCCACCGCTTGTGTCCCGGGTGAGTTGGGGTAAATTTCAACCCTGTTCACCTTCTTTTGAGCTATTTTTCCACTTTTCAGCGCCGTTGAAAAATTTCGTTTCATCTTTAGCTGCTCCAACACACTTCTGATTTTTTTTTAATTAAATTTTCCGCCTGTGGATTTGTCTATTTACTAATTAGGGTTTTGTTTAAATTGAATAATGAATTACAGTGCTAAATTACAAAAGTGCTAAATTGCTAAACAATACCGATATGTATTGATACGCAGTGTTATACACATTTTATTGTGATTTGTGTTGTATTTATATACATTAAACATAGTTATTATCCCACTTAATCTGCTTTCTCTACTAACGTCACCCTCTCATTTTGTAATGGTCTTGTTGAGTTAAACATCAGGGGAAAACCGTTTATTTTAAAACTTTTTTTTCTCATCATGTTGTTACTGTCTGTGACCTCTTCTTCTCTTTTTTTTTTTTTTTTTTTTTTTTTGTATACAAGGTCGAGGCTCGTGAAAGAGCGAACATTAATCACACAGAAAGACAAACCGACACATAAAACATATAACATAGGGAGCGGTAGACAAGATGGGGAGAGAGGGGGAAGGACACAAACACAACATTTGAGAGCAGGGACCGAGAGACATGGAGACATCGAGAGATCTGAGAGAGGGCGAGGGCTTTGGGGGGGGGGGGCTCTTACCCTTCATCTTCCTCTAATCACCCCTCTCACCCCTCCCCCGGAGTTTCCCACCACCACCACCTTTGGGGCCCATCTTGAAAAATTGTGGACCACAATCGGTCGCATAGGGGCCCATGTTGCTTAGGGCCCCGCCCCACACAAAACGCATGGGTTGTATGGTCCTAATGCTGCCATAGCATCTGTAACAATGTGAGAGAAGCATCTCCTTATGCCCAGACAGCCCAAGGCTTGAGGCATCACTTTTTTGGTTGTTTGTCCTGCTGCCCGTCCATTATCGTTTTTTTGTTGCCATGACAATTATCGTTTTTTTGTTACCATGACAACTTGTAAAGCACTGAAGGGATTTCAACCAAACTTGCCTGAGAAAGGGACTGCAATACAAAGGTTAACTGCTTCGATTTGGGGTTCAAAAGGTCTTGTGCCGTTTAATTAAAAATCCTTGTTACTACGATAACTTGGGAACCAATTAAGAGATTTGACCTAAACTTGGCACAACAATAAGGCTAAGGCAAAGACGAACTATTTACTTTTTGGGTTCCAAATAGCAAAGATCTAAGCTCATTTCGCTTTGGATTGAAAATTTTTGTTTCCACAGTCTCTTGTAAACAACTGAAGGGATGTCAACCAAATTAGGCACAGGTATGAACAATCATACGACGATGAACCGATTCAATTTTGGGTTCAACAGGTCAAAGGTCATTTGCCCTTTGAAAATTATTTTGCAGATCATAACAATTTAGAATCATCTGATGTCTCTCTCTTCTATTTCTCTCTCCCTTTCAACCTTTAATTGAGATGAATCGTAACAATGTTGACATGTAATGCGGGCGGAGGAATATTAATCGATGCATTCGCTTCAAATTCTATTTTCCACCTTTCATCCATGTAATGGATTTAGCAAAATGTTCATTTTCTTTCCAAAATCTAATTGATATTAAAGGCACCCTCCAAACACAATCCTTTACCAGACTTGTCATTGGGGATTGAAAAAGAACAGTGGGACACTGAATTATACAATCAAAATAGAAATTCTCAGCTTTTCAAACTGATGCCTGTTTCTTAACACACGAGCTCCCCCAACTTCAGCGTCCTCAGTTTCAAGGTCTTTATATGGACTGGACTTCTTCTTTTTTTGCTCGCTCTGGTTAGCATACATCAGTCAACAAATGGCTGATAAAATGCAATGAATATATACCAAAGCAAATGCTTGACATGGTTCTGAAGACAAGCTAGCTGTCAAATTTCCCCGTAAAATCTTTCTCTTCTACTCTGTCAAGTTGAAGGCCGTTCAGAAAACAGATTATTCTCCTCATCATGCCAGATCTTCGGATATACAGCAAATCACCATCACAGACTAGTGGCAGGCCTCAGTCACACTTCGGCCGATTTTTAATCTCGCCTATTCCATGCTCAGCAGTATTCATCACCTCGTACTCTTCACCACCACAGGTCCCTCTCTCAACCAAAATAGTTTGCATTTATAAATCCTGACAATGTGTTCTCTTCCGCATGCATTGAGGTAATCATCTTGTTCCTCCCTTAACTGCTCTTCAAAAAAACTGCACAATAGCATCTGCTTCTCGATCCCAATGATATTTTATTTATACTCATTTAAGAGCACTTATTATTGTAGAAACTGCCCGATGCATACTTTTTGATAACTATCCCGTCTGCCCCGCATAGCGGGAGATGGGGTTTTGCAATCGTGTCTGTGTCTGCATCAGTGTGCGCAGGGCATAATCTTTTTACCTGTTGAGCTTTGGTCATCAACTTTTCAACAAACTTCCATTATGAGAACTAGCAACGGTACCCACCCTATGGGCGGGGCTTCAATTGGGAAGCCCAAATTAAAAGTCAAAATATCAGAAATTGAAGGTTTTTTTTATTTTAAACGTTTCATATAAACATCCGTTGAATCATATCACACGCAAATCATCAAAATCTAAACAGTACATGGCGCCCATTTTGAAAAAAAGATTGAATTCTGCAAAACGTAAGCGGCCGCTACACGTCTTTCCCAGTCGCACGTTTATGTGTGAAGAGTGCGCGCCGAATCTGTAACATGGAAGCGGCCGCTACACCTGTTTCTCAGTCGCTTTGCACACGCTGCCATGTTACTTTGGAGCTGCACGTTTATATAGGGAGAGTTCGTCAGGAGTCGATCTACTCTCTCCTGGTACGTAGAATAAACAGTATTTGTAGAATTTCAACAAAAGCCACATCACTGTTCATATCAGTAAATATTATTCCATCATGTTTGGAAAAACTGGAAAATTTTGAAAAATTGGAAAAACAATATAGCCTATTTTACTCCAGGGGGTCCCAGAATTACCCACCCAAATTATCGTTGCGATCGGTTGAGCCGTTTTTGCGGTACCTTCGAACGGACAGACGGACATTTGGTGAATTATAGTAAGATATGGGGAATATTAATTAATAATTGGGTCAAAATGTCAAAGGGCAAAGTCTCAGTAAGTACAAATAGGCCTTGTTAGCCTCATTAGCGCAGCGCGAGACGGTCGGGTTTTTTTTATGATCGATGGCCCATTTGTATTGAAATATTAAATTTGACATCATCGGTCACATTGTTTGGCAGCCATATTGGATTTAACCTAAAACTTTTTTTAAAAAACTCTCCCAAACCACCAAATTGATTGACTCGAAACTACATTTGTCATTGACTAGGCATGTCGATTAAAAGTTGATCACGAAAACGTCATTGGTCACATGGTGTGGCAGCCATATTGGATTGAAGGAAAATATGAAATAATTATATCTATGAAACCGCTTACCCTATCGATGCAAAATTTTACAAATGTCATCCAACACCATTGTTGCATATAGTTTGAAAATGATGACATCGTAGGTCACATGGTTTGGCAACCATCTTGGATAGAAAAATAAACCTTATCCGATCAACACAAAACTTCACAAACATGATCCCCTACCCATACAATATGCAGGGTGTACATTTTTCATGTCATATGTCACGTGGTTTCGCAGCCATATTAGCTTTAATGTCGATATTTTAACACCTTCACCTCCACGAAATAGCCTCACTGATTGATGTGAAACCTGTCCTTTCTGGTAAAAAATGGGGTACTTGAAAACATCTGAAAGGATTTAAATCAAACTTGTTTATTTTTAGGACAGTGAACGAGGGCATCTACGCATTGTCATGTGCAGCGACTACGTGGAGGCACATTTGCGACAGTCGCATTGCTCTAGTTTTCATTGCCTCCGTGCTTCTTTATTTGTCGACTTGAATTCTGAGGTGCTTTGTCGTTTACCATTTGAGCTTTTGGTATCAAATTTTGAACACACCTTTCTGGTGAGAATATGGAGAACACTGGTTAATACATTTTACGTTTTATTTTTTAGCTGCTGTTTTCGTAAAGATAGCACGCGAACAAAGCGGACACGGACAGGCTTTGCATTTTTGGATGCTTTCTCGTTTTACATGTGTATTCACAGGATATCAATTGCACGATATCCTTCTGAGAACCAGACATTTCTTGCATTAATAATCTCAAAATGTTTTTTTACCCTTTTTCCATCATTCCACATCCAGACACTTTTAAAAATACAGCGCAATTTAAAGTCTTTAAGGTGTCAACAAACTATGTTTAGAAATGTTTTGGCTGTTATTTTTCTTATTCAGACTGAGGAAGCTGAAGGCTGTGGTATGTGTTGCCCTAATACATTTATTCAGCTTCTAACGGGCCGCTAGCCTGTGGCGGGGCTGAATGGGCTCGGATCAATATCTGCATTACGCTCAAGCGAATGCGTTTGTCATATTTTCCAACACATAATCGCATAATATTTCCAATGGACCCCTTCACGATAAGAGTAAGAAAAGCCGAAATTTCCTTTGCACGTGCGCAGCAGGTGGCTTCTTTGGCAAATGTCATGGCAGCAGTTGTTCGGGAAAGGCAAGCAATTTCACAGCTAAAATACAAGGACTCAACCAAGTCTGCAAATATTAGAACATTGGACATTCAAAACTGAAGAAAGAACTTATTGAAGCGATTGTCGATGCGAAAAGCACGAGCAGAGAGAATGGAGCACCGCCGTCAATGAACACAGATTCAACGAGCAGAGTCTGATATTGATTGGGTGAATTAAATGAGGAACCTGCCAGTGGTACCAGCACCGGCGGAGTTTGAGGGGCACTGCCCCCACGTGAGTAACAATAATTAATGTAAACTGTATTTGTGATTTCACGTACACTGTAACTACACTAACAAACGGTAATTTTGGAAGTCAGACATAGCTACCCATTATTAATATTAAGCCCTTGCCCCCCAAATAGAGATGTCAAACTACGCCAATGGGTACCAGACTCGGTGGTATAATGGTTAAAGAGCCCGCCCAGAGTCCCCAGACTCACCTTTGAGTTTGAGGGAGGTTGGCGGTTCAAAATCCAACCGGCCGAGTCACATGAAAGGCTTCCTTGCTTGATATTCAGTTCAGTATTTAAAAGGATAAGAGCACGGCCAATTCCCGTAGGTTGGCGTCCATGGGGAGGAGGAAACTCATTCTTGCAAAATGCCCCACTGAGTGCGGTGAGAACGGCGACGCCATTGTTGTGACGTCACTGGGACCCAGAGTTCCCCAGGAAGTGTTGACACTTCCCCCAAGCTCAGTAGCTGTATTTGTCTGGTTAAACAATCCTGTGTGTGTGTGTGTGTGTGTGTGTGTGTGTGTGTGTGTGTGTGTGTGTGTGTGTGTGTGTGTGTGTGTGTGTGTGTGTGTGTGTGTGTGTGTTTGAGACCGTTCCATGACAAACCTTAGATCCTGTAGAAAAGATGTTTGGTATTGTCTCCGACCTCATCGAATTCCTTCCCTATCTCTCTTTCCTCAATGTTTTGTGACAGTCCTTTTCACCCTAATTTCCATCCATCCCTATAAGTCCTCTTTTTCTTCATTTAAAAATACCAAAAGAAACCGTCACTTATTTCACTCTTCCTCAAGACAAACCCACTCCATTGTGACCCACCACTTTGTCGGTCCAGACTTGCGGCCATAGTACAAGTTAAGAGTACGTGATCTGTTCTGTTCTCGTGGCAGGGCTTCATTGCAGTTCATGTCCTTGTTGTCAATTATAGTGTTTGTATCGTAATTTCATGATTCTTGCTGTATTTGGTTTTAATGGTCATCATTTTGCTGTTATTAAAATTACTTAAATATTAATTTAATAGCTTGCGGACGCTTTGTCGTCCTGCCATGAGGCCATTAGAAAATGCACCAAAATAGAGATAGAGTTGCTAGAGGAATGTACTATTTACCTGCATTACAAAATCTCTACAAAACATCCCGATTTACCACCCCACTACCAGCCACACCCCATGTTTTGGAAAACCAGGAACATGGACGAAGACCGTTTTTAATCACACCAATACCCTACTTCCAGGTCATGTAACCTGAACCCTAGAATGTGTTTTGGCCTTACCTTCTAGAAGAGTCATCAACAACTAAGTTTACTTTGAATACCGGTATTACCGCCATTGCCGAGCTTAAAGTTAAAGACCAGTTAAAGAAGATGAAATTGCCCACAAGAATAGAGCTGGTGGCATATCACAAATATTTTTTAAAATGCGTCAACAACCCACAAATTCCTGATTAAAGTAAAATAAAAGAAATAACAGTTCGGGACAGAAGGCAAGCAGCATAAGATGTGACGAGGATGAGAGCCAAGGGCTTTCTGAGGGAGTCGAAAGAAGGATGGTGGGGAAGTGAGTCGTGGCACAGGCATGGGCTGTGCAGCAAAACCCGGGCTTGGAACGCGGCGCGACACCGGGGACCCAGCGGCGGAGACAAGATATGGCGGGGGATATGGACTCCCCTCTCCTCTCCCCTGGAAAACAGTAGAATGGAAGAGGGGAGAAAAAAAAGAGGATGATGAAGAGCAACGTAGATAGGAAGAAGAGCAGACCAACAAAGTAGAAGAGAAAAGACTGATACCACTCAGAGAGAGACCACAACTCTATTGCATAGAAAACAACAAACGGCCGAAAATGCTAATCAGGAGAACCAACGGATCAATGAGCAAAATTATACCAAAATTATTTCCCGGCTGAAGGAAATCAATACTGTGTGCTTCGCAGCAGCACTGCTCGTTTAAGAAAGAGTAACAGGAAAACAATGCCACAAGAAGAATAGACCAGGCCCACAAACAGAAATGGAGACTAGAGACACAAAGGCGGCAAACGATATAGGAAACGGGACAAATACGACAATTCATAATAGGAAAACGAAGCCCAAACCAAAATAAGATAATCCCAAAAATAAAAATAAAACAAATATAAAACAGAAGACAAAGACCGAGAGAAAAAGGTTGCTTAAAACAAACTCAAAACAGAAATGATAGCAAGGAAGATTGTCAAAAGAAATATGATAAAGTCAACAATGGGAGAAAGCAAAACCTCATGTCTGAAAATAACCGAAAATATTCTATAATGCAAATTATGGAAACGAAAGCAAAATGTATCAAGTCCCCCTGAAAGATAAACTTGAAGATTTCTGTAAAGGAAATCATGAAGACCGAAAAGAACAAAACGAGCTGGATTGACTCTGAAATGCACCCCCACCCCCTCCCCAAGTGCGAATTGATAAATATATATATTTCAAACAACTTGCAAAAAAGCCAAATTTTAAAGGCCCTGGCCTGTATGAAATTGCCAAAGTTCTGGCTAAAGCAACTAGAAATTCTCCACAATCACTACACTCGAGCATTCAATGAACTTATCCAAGAGGAAATGGTAATTGATGAATGGCTCACAGAAGGTAACACCTAATATACACTGATAACATGGAAGAACAATAAAAGAGCAGGGAGCTTAAAAAACAAAAAAAAAACAGAGTTGGACAGATTGGGCAGAGACAAAGAAAGCACATTGGAATGGCTAAGAAGAGGTCAGCTTAACTGGGATGGAAAACAAATCATTATAAAGGCCCAAGACCAAGGACACTCCACAAATGGCTTTAATAAAATGGTGGACCTAAGTCAATCAGACAAGTTTAGCTAGCTTTTGCAAGATAGAAACAGGAACTACGACGCACCTCCTAAAAGGATGTAAAAAACTCATGTCAGAATAGCTGTACACCCAAAGGCACAACAAGGTATGTACAGTAATCCACTGGCACATATGCAGAAAATTCATGATCCCAGTCCAGAAAAATCATGGAAACATGAACCAAAACCAATCACTGAAAACAAGGAAGTAACGCTGGCGTACGACCTAATGATCCCATCGAGCGTGAACATAGAAAACAGCATTGCGACCTGATATACAGTCAACCCTTGTTAATCCGACCCCGTTTAATCCGGAAATCTCGCTATCCGACCAAAACATCCAGGAACAGGTTTCCGCCATTCATAACATCCCTCTAATCCGCAAAATCGTTAATCCGACAATCTCGCTAATCCGATATTGGGTGATAGGAACAAAGTAGTCTGGATTAATGAGGGTTGACTGTAGCAACACAAGTCGGGGGCCAAATCTTCCCCATTCTTCCCTGCTGCCCGGATTCGTTAGGGCAGCGTGTCGATTGGTCCCCATGGACTGGCCATTCATTCCCTTTTGTCTATGTCTCTTCTCTAACTCTGTCGTGGCCCTGACTTTGGGAAGGCAGGGGTACACAATCCTGGATGTGGGGGATCTCTGGGTCGCTCCTGGGAGATCTCGGCTGTCTCCGTGCCACAGGCTTGTTCGAGAAAACTGTCTGGGGCTATACAACAACAACAACAACAACAACAACAACACACCAACACACCAACACTCATCCTTTTCGCAATAGATGAAAATATATAGCATAATTTATTTTGCGTCCACGGAACCAAAAAAACAATATATTTATACCAGTCCTCACAGTCCCCCTACCTCTCCAACATGATTAATAGTAAATATCATTTTAAAAGTTGATTTTAAATTACGCCGTGCATTCACAACCCCCAGATATAAGCTTCGCATCAGTGTACAGAAGCAACCAAAACCGATACAGTGTTTCCCTCAGTGTCTGGATCGTATATCTGCCTCCCACATAAATAACAGCTGGCACATGCTTTGTGTATTTTCATTTCGCGAAGATGTTCTTTGTTGAATAGTTGATAACCATTATTTTGTTTGCAGCATCGTCTTTACAATTGCAGATGTCCATTACATAAATCACCAAGCCGGCCATGGTCACAGGAGGCAGTCCCGTAAGGTTCAAAATCCATTCACTGGCAGTGATGGTCGAGGGTTTGGGTAGCACGTGCCCGTCTACAGTTCTTTGGCAGACCTTGCACTGGGCCACAGTGTTGGGAGTCTGCAGTATGGGCACATGGGCGGATCTGGGGGACTGGATAGGGTTGGCGGAGAGGTCACGATCTGCCATGATCTTTCAGGTTGCCTTCGGATTTTCGATGATAAGTTATATGCTGTGATATTTGATGCAGTCCAGTGGAAGGTACAGTGGTGCACACCATTCAACTTTCTCTTCACATGCGAGTCAATTATGTGTGTGTTTTTACAGGATATATACACATGTGGTGAGAGGTTTTGAGTTAATTTTGTAATAACGCATTTAAATGTGTGTTTCCCAATCATGCTGTTCATCTTTTAAGAGTGCTTTAAGTGCGCGTTTCCCAATCAGCCCGTTTGCCGATTTTGCCAAAGGTTGTGACCACATTGCGGTCATTCACGTTTTCACTAAGGAATGACCGGGCAAGACGGCTCACCAGTTTGCCTCTTTGGCCCATTAGTCATCGCGAATCTGCTGAATTGTTGGGCCAGGAAAGAACACAAGGGACTGCAGAAACTACCAAGAACACAGGAAATGCCATTTCCGCCGATCGACTTAAAATTAGTAAAACTCCTAGGGGAGGCACACTCGGACACTGCTGACAAAATTGGCGATGAATGCTTTGTTCCACCGTCACAGACTGAACTGACCCGGTATCATGTATGTTACAGGATCATCTATCTAGTTTCATAGTTTCCCAGGACGCCATTTGTGTCTGTGGTCGTGCTGTGTCATGTCCCACCATCGTGCCGGTGTCGTGTCTGTGCTGTGTCCGTGCCATGTCGATATTTCTCCCCAGGGGAGGGGAAGAGTGAGGGAATGTGGGTTGGTGGTGAGCTGAGATTGGTCGCCGGCAGGCCAACCAACACAGGTGTTTGATTTACCACTCAAATTGCTCGTGTCCATATACTGGTACCTGTTTGCATGTACTGGTACTAGTACTGATGATTTACTGGTAGACTTACAGTTTCGAGCAATGGCGGTTTCTTCCGCTTAATCGTGGGAATGGCATCCTCTGGCATCGTTCTCGTGACGGAGAACCACAAGATCTGTAGCCATCTCCGTCGTTTCAAAACAGTGCTCTGTAAAATGTTCCGGGCACAAAAGCAACCATGTTGTAGGCCCCATCCACACGAATATTTTGGATAAACCTTATCCAATTTCTGGCAAACCTACAGGGCCTTTAATATTCAGCCATTGGTATAGCATGAAACCACCTCGGTTTACATTACTACAACCATCAAGGACGCATCCATGAGGCATATTTGTGGAAAATCGAAAATTATCCACCGTTTGAATTCAATCGTACTGCGATGAAACCCACATATGGTGGTTGGTGGTTGGCTACGTGGTGGTTGGTACGAATATGGTGGTTGGCTTCTGAGTGTGACATCATGGCTAAGTGTGAAAAAGAAGAAGAAGATTTCGACTTTTAATCGCAAGAATACCCACTTTATAAATCGGAAAAAGGTACATCATATCTATGTTGAAGAGTATCAAGAGATAGATTAGCGTCGAGGTGGTCCAAGCGTTTGAGTTCCCCTTTGACATGCCCCAATGACTGCTGTTTCTAAGGGTTTCTGTGCATGCGCACCAAGCATTCCGGGGCAGATTATCTAGTTTCAAAAGTCCCGTATTAATGAGAAGTTACCAGACTCGGTGGAGTAACAGGTAGCGCATCCATAGGCTACTGTCGAGTCTGAGAGGTCCAGCAGTTTAACCAAGGCCAAGGCATACCAAAGAAAAAAATGACACCTGCTGCTTCCTTCCTAGATGCTCAACTCTTAAAAAGGATAAAGCACAGACAAACAACTATAGTTTGGCAACCATTGGGCCTGCCTGATGGGCTTAAAGGCCTCTCCTATCTTGAAGTTCCTTGTAAGATTTTGATTGCAAGCACTGCAAGAGCAAAAGAAAACCTGAACATCTCTGTCACTCAAACTTTTGGATCTCTCTATCTGCCATGATCTTTCCTGACAAAACCACATTTCCATGTCATCCAAAGCCAGTCACCGACTGGACATCATCCATCATGCGAAGTCCTTCCTTGGCACTACTGAGCTTCACACGCTGACAAAAAGAAAAGCTGATTCTGAGGGTCTTTCTCTCTCTCACCGCAGGCAGGTTGGTGGTCTTTCTGTCTTCTACCGACTCTCCGGCCTTGCTCCCCCAGCTCTCTCTGTGCTCTGTCCCCCAAATATTCCTGCAGGACGCATAAGATCTGCCAGCAACCCTCTTCTGGTGAAACTGCCAAAATCAAGACTCTCTGCTCACCTTCACCCTTTCATTCCTCTTTTCTCCCGCCTCTGGAACAAACTCCCTCACTCTCTTCAATCCCACTCCTCCCTCCAGGTCTTTAAAACAGCTGTTCACCACCATCTCTTATCTTCCCCCATCCAAAACCATGATCTTTTCTACCCCTGTTAATGCACCGCAAATCCAACTCCTTCAAGTTCCGTTATATTTCCTGAAAGTCCATGTAGTGTCCATCTTGTTTATACCATGTACCTCGCCCCAGACCTCTCTCTTCCAGACATCTCCTGATGTTCCTGTTCCTTACTGTCGTTGTGCTTCCCTCACTCTCCTCTTGTCTGCCACTCACCCTTTATTATATGTTATATGTGCTAGCTCTTATACGAGCCTCAACTATGTATATAAAAAAACACAGCAGAAAATACCACCGAATAGAGGAGAATCACTCGTTGAAATATAAAACTCATGCAGCGAAGACCAATTGTGACTTCTGGGTGAAAATTTGATTAATATGTCTGACGGACACAACATGCGCAGTGCCCCCCTTAGAATATCATATACATCATTGGAAGCTATGTGGGAGTCTGATACACAATAATATTTTGGAAAAGAAGAAACCAAAATGATCGAAGTGATTGCACAAGGCTATGAAACCATTTGACCTCAAACACAGTGGCTGCATTGATGACCACGTATATCAAGAATGCCTCAAGGGGCTTCCTCGAATGGAAAAAAAAGTTTCATAAAACCAAAGTCTGAAAAGCCCAATTGCGTTCACAAGCAAGGCATGATGGATTGAGGGTGCAGACGCATTCAGCAGATTTTAACAAGTGGTAGGCATAGTGGTACAGATCATTGAAACGATGGTGAAACTTCACAGAAAATTGCAAAAATGAAAGGAAAAGCAAATTACAGAGCAAATAATGCATCCAGAGCTGCATTCAGAATTTGGATGCGTTTCATTAATATGCGATGTTCCTGTAGTCAAATTCATTGTGCTTAGCACTGTTAACAACAGATGGAGGAGTCACGGTGAACTAACCTTGTGAAGCAAGAAGCACACTTTGTGGGCACAGTTTCGGTCTCTTCAACTCCAATGTGCGGGCAGCTGGGCCAAATCATTACCTAAAGGGTCAAAGGAAAACAAGTTCATTTGTGTGTGCACATAATATTGTTGCGGATATGGGACTTGGCCTCAATATCCGCTTGTAAATACTCCCTTATTTCCCCAATACTCCCCAACTATCCCCAATCCCCCATTCCCTAGTCCCATTGCCTGTAAATAACACTCTGTAGAACCGACCTTCCCCTTTTTCCCCCATTAAATGTCGCACCCAGGTTCACCGCATCTCACGTAGACAACTATAGGACATCTTGCTAGTTATTCTTAGTCTATGTCAGTTAAGGACTCGTTTCCATTAATTCTGACTCTTCGTTGCACCAGAATGTGATTATATGGCACCAGTAGTGAGTTTAGGACCTTCCCATACCTCCTCCCATCTTCTTCCCCAAACAACGACAACAACAACTACAACAACTACAACAACGGCGCGCGCGGGGAGTGTGCGTCCTCACTCCGGCTCGGTTAGCCGCCATTACCCATGCGCTCCACGGGGTTACCACGAAGGGGCTGGCTGTCAGCTCCTCGTCAAGGGCGGAGCCTGGTAACCCCCCCGCACCCAATAAGAAGGGCGGACCGATTCCATCTGGGGCGGAGCTAACGAGCCGAGGGCGTGTCACTCCCCGCCGGATATACGCAGCGACTGACCGGATGTGACGAGAGATGCGCCCCCAGCTTGGAAAGAGAAGTCACTACCTCCGAGCGCTGAGAGACCTCCTGCATCTTTTGGGCCGCGCTATCCTGTCCCTGAGCACAAGGTGCACCTTGTGCTGGCCATCGAATACCCGCTTTCCTTGCCATCAATCCCCGTGTGAGTCAGTTTTTGTCCTGTTTATCTGTGGTCTGTCGGGAATAAGATAAGTGTGTCTAAGTGCCTATCTTTCTATGCTGTCCCTCTTGTAGTTGTAATCTGACCTTCCGCCATAATATAACCTCCTCCGGAGGTCTTGAGAACCGTATCCCTGGTGTCGTGTCATTTTAATCCCAGCCGTTGTGTCCTTTTCCTCCATTGATCTAGCGTAGCGCGATTAGTCAACGTTCGGGTGGAATCGGGTAAACTGTGCAGACGTGGTCATACCAAACCGCTCGGTAAACCAACATCCACAACCGCGTCTGTAACATTTGGTGTCGAGGAGTGAGATTGGACCCGGAGCGCGTTTACGCGCTCGAAATTATAACGGCGAAATTTGAATTTGTTTTACGAAAATAAAAACCCGAATTTTGAAAGTCGCGCTATGGCAGACCAAGTCGGCTGGGGTCCGGTAGTGGAGAGTGAGGCAGGGTCGGTCCAGGACCAAATTGAGGGACGCGAGGAGAGCGAAGCAGCGAGGGTAGCAGACGCACAAATTAGCGTCGTTGCGCCCGACATGGCGGGCGCGCGAAATGGCGCCTCGCACATGGCCACGGCGCCCACGCCCGCGACCGTGGCAGCGCCCCTGGTGGATTCGAACCTTTTCCTCCTGCAAATGAGGGCCCTTATGGAACAAATGAGTGAGCGATTAGAGAACCAAATGGGGGTAATGAGGGACGAAGCGAGGGCTCAGAGTGAGCAATTGGGGGTAATGGGAAACCAAATGGGGGTAATGAGGGACGAAGCGAGGGGTACCAGTGAGGGGTTAGACAATAATTTTGAGGAGTTAGACAAGAAATTTGGGAAGTTAGACAATAATTTTGAGGAGTTAGACAAGAAATTTGGGAAGTTAGACAATAATTTTGAGGAGTTAGACAAGAAATTTGGGAAGTTAGACAATAATTTTGAGGGGTTAGACAACGGGATAAAAGAGGTGAGAAATGGGTTAATGGGGGTAGAAAACAGAATGGCCGCTCAAGAGAATCAAATGGAAGGGATGCAAAAAGGGTTAGAGGGGTTAGAAACACCATGGAAGGCAAATTGAGGGACATGAGGGACCAAGCGGAAAGGGAAGTTAACCAAATGGGGCAGCAGATAGAGGGGGTCAGAATGGGGGTAGAAACCAAACTGGATGCTCACAGGGAGGAACTGGAGCAGATGAGGGTGGCATCTAGGCAGGAGATGCAAGTGATGGGAGAGGAGATCAGAAGAGGAGTGAGTGAGGAGGTCGGAGGAGTGCGCGAGGAGGTGAGGCACTGTAAGGAGCACATGGAGAAGGAGGTGAGAAAGGGGACTGTAAAGTTACAAGGGGGCATAGAGGACCTGACGCAGGAGGTGGAGCAGCTGACGGTGGGACAGACGGAGTTAGTGGAGCAGGTTCAAAAGAACACAGCGGTAATAGGAGGTTTAAAAGCGACACAGAAAGAACTAAAAGACGACTTAATAGCGACGAAGAGGGAATGTCAGATGGTACGTGAGGGACTGACAGCGAGGTTGGACGAGGTGGTAGAGGTAATGGAGACGAAGGACCGGCAAGTGAGGACGCACATGGAAACGGTCAAGGTAGCCTTGGAGGACGAGCTTGAGGAGACGTACCGGGGAATAAAAGAGGTGAAGCAGAAACTAGAAGAAGTGGAAGAAGGGATGAGCGAAATTAAGAAGCGACGGAGAGGGGATAACAAAGAGATAAAAGAGGAGATAAAAGAATTGGTCCAAAGTCTGTGTTCGGATCGTGATGATGTGCTCATTAACCGGATGAGGGATTCGCAGGTGATGGAGGAGAAGCGAAGAGGAAGAGGACCCGGTGTAAGTGGTGACCAATATGGTCGTGCGTATGATGCGCCAGGGGATTTAATGAGCTTGGGGGTCGAGATGGACCCGGGTGTTCGTGAGAGGCCATTTGTGAAGTGTGCGACAGGTCTGGTGTGCGAAAAAGGAGGTGTGCGAGAAAGTCCGACTCTGGGGTGTGTGAGGAAAAAGTGCACGCCAAGGAGTGAGTGTGCTGGCGAGAGTGAGTCGGTCGTAGCGCGTGTGCGAGGGGGCACATGGAAGCGCGGTGTGGTGAGTGTTACAGAGGGTGTAACGGGAGAGTGTGCGCGAGAAAGGTGTGTGACGGACAGGTGCATGAGTAAGGGTGAGTGCGTTGTCAAGAGTGGTGGTGAGAGGAGTGAGAGTGACAAGGAGCGTGAGTGGGAATGCACGCTGGAATTGGTAGTGAGGCACGTGGTTGGGTGTGCGAATGAGAGCACACCTGTGATTGTCACAGAGGAGGTGACAGAGGAGGGGGCGCGAAGAGGTGTGTTGGTGAGGTGTGCGACCAACGAATGTGTGCCAAGGTGTTCGGTGGTCAGGTGTGTGACCAAGTCTGTGAGTGGAATGAGAGTACCTGGGTGTGTAAGGAAAGGTACGACGAGGAGCATGGAGACGGCTGGATGTGTGAGCAAGGAACGGGCTGCGGGGTGTAAGAATCCAGGTGAAGCATCGACGGTAACCAGGTTAGAGGTTAGGTCGACTTTTAGCCGAAGCGGGCCCTCGGTGCGTGCTGGGCCTCGCGTGGAACGGCCGCGTCCGTGCTCCACTAGGCGGAGCGGGCAGCCCGATAGAAAGGGTCGTCATGGCGACCACTTTTTGTTGAGGCATTCCGGCAGGTCGAGATCGGGACATGGGATGGCTCCGTGCCGAGATGGTGCGTGGGATCTCGGCCCGGGTAAACCTCCTTCCCTGCACCGAATGCGGGACGTATCCAGCCGCTGGCACAGAACAACCCGCATTCATGGCTTGGCTTTACGAAGCCGGGCTTTGGACGGGAATTGGCGCACCGAGAGGCATTAGTGAGTAGACTGGGTGATGAGGTTAGTGTTTTGGCCCCGAAATTAGAGAAAAACAAAATTTGATGATTGGCAAAGGATTGGCAGTAGTGATTGGCAGATGATGGGCAGTGATTGGCAAATTTTTGATTTGTTGAAATTTGATGTGCAAAATTGGTAGTGAGCGATGGGCCCGGTGGGTAAGGCTGGCATCCCTGCCACCCTTCCCATGGTGGGGGCAAAGGAGCAATAGATTATGGGGTGTATGGCAGTGAAAACTAGCCCGGGTGGGTTAGGATATATTGTGTGTAGGGATCTAGCGAAGATGACATTAGGTGACGTTAAGATTAGTTAGTGACTGATACCTGTAGTGGGGACGCAGGTAGATCAGTGTGGATGATAATGACGTGGGAGCGCAATAGTTTAAAGGGACGACTGGGAAGCGCAAGTTTCAGAGGGGAGTAGTTAGATGAGAGGATGCTGTGTGAGAGCTGGACAGGTGTGTGGAGCAGTGTGGAGCAGTGTGTGAGTAATGAGTGTGGTGGATCAGCGCGAATGTGCTTGGGGAGAGAAGGGTGCAGGTGGCACCAGGTGTGAGAGCACAGGTGTGCAAGTACAGGTGTGTGGAGAGAGTTGGAGTAAGTGGTACGGAGTGGTGTGCATGGTGCGAAGGTGTGGATGGGGGAAGAGTGGACCCCTTTCACGAGTACCCGGGGCGGGTAGTGTAAGTGTTAGGTAGAGGGTACAGGTAAATTGTGGTTGGATATTGGCATTTGTGGTGCGGTTGCAGAATGGTGTTGTGGATGGGTGCATTAGTGTCGTGGAAATGGCTGGGCGTGTCGCCTGTTAGTGTGTGTAGTTGGTTGGGCACTCCACCACTGTGAGGATGTCGGCCAGGTGAGGCCGCAGGTGGGCTCTGGGAGCCGGTAGTTGTGGATGGGGCCCGAGGATCCGGAGGACGGACCCGGGTAGCCCAGTGCCAGAGAGGGCACCGAGTGGGGAGAGCGCCAGAGGGCCTTCCCCAGGTAGTTAGGTTAGGGTAAGGAGCAGGTAAGCTCGGAGGCAACTGCAGTGGTGGAGGTGTGCAGGTGGGTAGACCCGCTGGGAGAGGTACACGTCGCGGCCCAGAAATTGTGCGAGGGCACCGGGAGATGAATCGGGGGAGTGAGACCCCAAATTGAAAAGCACCACAGTTTGGCCAATGGGAATTGGTTTTTAGAACCCATAGTGTAAGAGGGCCAATGGTTTGGCCGGAGAAAGACCCCGGGTAGTGTAAAGTTGTAAAGTCATTTTGGAAATAGTTAGGATTGATGAACCTGTCGCACCATACGCAGCCACTTACCTGTGGTGATGATGATGACTCCACACCTGTGTTTTCTTTGTTTTGTTGCAGGAAATGAGATTGCTGTGGATTTGTGAGACGCATCACGACGTGGATGAGACATTGGGGTGATTCCATCTCTCCCTCCCTAGGAGGGACTGATGATGAATTGGTAATGGCAAATTATGATGTTCAGTTGGAGATGGCAAATTTTGATGAGAGTTGAAAATGGCAAATTTGATTGGTTAGGAGGGAGAGAAGACGAATTTGGTATATGGGAGGAACGGGGAAGACAGTAGGGACGTTTGTTGATTTGTAAAGTAGATGTTTATGGGTAGTGTTGTGTTTTGTGGATACAGTAAGGGGTAAGGGAGGGGCCATGTAGGTTACCTGGTTGGGGGGGGGGAGCGTACGGTAGGAACGTGCCTGTCTCACCTGGTTCCCATGTGCCCCTAGTGTGCATTACCTTGTGTTGCGTGCACTTTTGCGCCCTTACCACCTTACTCACTTGTCTTTTCTTTTGTCTCCCACCTCCGAGGATCTGGCTTTGGGGTAGAGAGAGAGGAGAGAGAGGTGCTGGCTACGCAGTTGTGGGCCTGCACTTTCGCTGCTTGCTGCCTGGATCGATACACCATATGGACCGCAATGTTGGTGGCCACCCACAATGGACCGCAGTTCTTTTGCGGCCAAGCACCACCCGTGGATGGACCTATGGGTCAACTTGGCACCTATGCCATACAGGTGAACCACTTTTAGTTGACACCACTGACGGCCACAATACAGAAATGGACGCGGTGGGCGCCTTTCTTTATTTTTGAAAGAAGCCAGAAGGCCAAGTGCACCACACGAAGAGCAAGAGACACCTGCAGGGTTAGGGGTTGTTGAATTTATTTTTACTCATTGAACAATGGTGACTGCACCAGATGGTGCTGACTGTGTGATGGGGTGGTGCTTTTGGTGCTGGGAAGGGGTGCTCTGCACATTATTAAAGGCCGTAGGCCACAGAGCACTCGTGGGTTGGTGTATCGATGCTGGCATGCGTGCTCTCTCTATGCATAACATCTGCATGTGTTCCTCCAAAAACAGGTCCTGGATCGTAGTGTAAATATGTAAATAATGTGTAAATAATGCTCCCTACCGGCTGTATGTTTAGTTTGAGAATTCTTTCCGCGATTCGGTTATCCTGTGGGTGTGTTTCTGTGAGGAGAAGGGTGCAACGTCGCAGGGGGACATATTTACTCATTTGTGAATATCTGTAAAACTGTCGCACTCAGGGTAGAGTTAATAGTAGAGGGAACTACATCTGAGTGCCACACTAAAGTAGGTAAAAATTTATCGGGTCGGGACGCCCCGAGGGTAGAGAAGGGTGCAATGTTGCGGATATGGGACTTGGCCTCAATATCCGCTTGTAAATACTCCCCTATTTCCCCAATACTCCCCAACTATCCCCAATCCCCCATTCCCTAGTCCCATTGCCTGTAAATAACACTCTGTAGAACCGACCTTCCCCTTTTTCCCCCATTAAATGTCGCACCCAGGTTCACCGCATCTCACGTAGACAACTATAGGACATCTTGCTAGTTATTCTTAGTCTATGTCAGTTAAGGACTCGTTTCCATTAATTCTGACTCTTCGTTGCACCAGAATGTGATTATATGGCACCAGTAGTGAGTTTAGGACCTTCCCATACCTCCTCCCATCTTCTTCCCCAAACAACAACTACAACAACAACTACAACAACAACTACAACAACTACAACAACGGCGCGCGCGGGGAGTGTGCGTCCTCACTCCGGCTCGGTTAGCCGCCATTACCCATGCGCTCCACGGGGTTACCACGAAGGGGCTGGCTGTCAGCTCCTCGTCAAGGGCGGAGCCTGGTAACCCCCCCGCACCCAATAAGAAGGGCGGACCGATTCCATCTGGGGCGGAGCTAACGAGCCGAGGGCGTGTCACTCCCCGCCGGATATACGCAGCGACTGACCGGATGTGACGAGAGATGCGCCCCCAGCTTGGAAAGAGAAGTCACTACCTCCGAGCGCTGAGAGACCTCCTGCATCTTTTGGGCCGCGCTATCCTGTCCCTGAGCACAAGGTGCACCTTGTGCTGGCCATCGAATACCCGCTTTCCTTGCCATCAATCCCCGTGTGAGTCAGTTTTTGTCCTGTTTATCTGTGGTCTGTCGGGAATAAGATAAGTGTGTCTAAGTGCCTATCTTTCTATGCTGTCCCTCTTGTAGTTGTAATCTGACCTTCCGCCATAATATAACCTCCTCCAGAGGTCTTGAGAACCGTATCCCTGGTGTCGTGTCATTTTAATCCCAGCCGTTGTGTCCTTTTCCTCCATTGATCTAGCGTAGCGCGATTAGTCAACGTTCGGGTGGAATCGGGTAAACTGTGCAGACGTGGTCATACCAAACTGCTCGGTAAACCAACATCCACAACCGCGTCTGTAACAATATATACAGTATATGTGTGTGTGTTAGTCACTACCATTCTAACACACATCAAGCTCAACAACAGGATCATTTGTTGCATATTAGTCTTGAGGACATTTTGGCTGTGATCCCAGTTTCTGGATTCAAATTCAACAGCCAGCAGTGATATTCAGTATTTGAATTCTAATCTCAAGACAATTGTCTCAGCCATTCTTGCCAGTAAAAACCGCCCCATTATTGAATCTCTTCTGACAAGCCGAAGCCAAAAGTGAGGCCGAAGCTTTCATATCGTAATCAGGTTGGTGGTCTCTGTTTGTCTACTCTCTGTCCTCCAGACCATCCCCGACTCCTCCACGATTCATGCGTTCTTCCAGTAATCCCCTTCTGGTTCAACGTCCAATATCCAGGCTGCCTGCACATTTCAATTATTTTATTTCTCGCTTCTCCAGTCGATGGAAACACCTTTCAGAGGATGTCATCTCACTCTTCCTCAAAGAGCTTCATGCAAGCAGAGCACCACCATCTCTCGTCATCACAGGTTTTAACCCATGATCTTTATTACCCCCCCTTTAATCTTTCTAACCTCACTTGCAACTTTCAGTGCTTCCTCCCCTCTTTCCTTTCCTCTTATCTTATCCCTAGATGTTTGTCCCATCATCATATCAACCATACTATACAACGATCGGGGACGCCTCTTCGTGGTGGTTGTATCCCCCAACGCAAGTTGGGGGCCAAATCTTCACCATTCTTCCCTGCTGCCCGGATTCATCAGGGCTGCGCGGAATCGGTCCCCTTGTTTTTCTCTTTTTCTCTCTTTTCTTTTTTTTCTCTCTCTCTCTCTTCTCGCTCTCTCGCTCTCTCTCTCTCGCTCTCTAACTCTGTCATGGCCCTGACTTCGTGAAGGCAAGACACACCATCCTGGATGTGGGAGGTGTCTCTGGGTCGCTCCAACAAGATCAATCGGCTGTCTCCGTGCCACGGGCTTATTTGATAGAACTCCGGGGCTATACAACAACAACAACAACAACAACAACAACAACAACAACCATGCTCTTCAATGAGCCTCACTCCAGTAAAGGAAAAATTAAAATTTCAAACAGGGGATCATCTGCCTGTTCACCAGACCTGGTATGCGAGCGCTCTTACCATTACAGTCACTCTTACCACCCTCGATCATCACAAGTTGTTCTGAATGATAATGGGTAACAGTCACACCGTTTTCCTGCACTTCACACTCAAAAACAAAATAACAGTTTGAATAGCATGATAGTTCCTTCAAAAAATCCCTTGAATATATTATATACGAGAGCAGATATATTGGCCTGTTGCAGATTTCCTCATTAAATATTGCTTCACGTCAATTAGTCAGATTAGGTTGTATACAAATGCTCTTTTTAAGATAATGAAATAGTTGTTTGCCAATATATTGCCTGAGTAACTGCAACTGTTAACACAATTATGCTTCACTTTCACGTCCAAATTGAACCACAATGGGTTGCTTATCGTAACGTGGCGAATGGGAACCTTGCCCAACATATCCATAATTTTGTCTCCACATGAATGAGTTATTCTCAAAGTTTTCAATATACAATGATGTCATTTGCTGTCATACATTGCTGCTGTTGTTGTTGTTTTTCGGAACAGGGGTTATTTGTAATTGGTCAGGTCTGTGTATACGTGTTTTTACCCCGGGCACACAACACAGAAACAGTTAGGCAATTTGTTCATGTCCGTCCCCATCCGTGTGTCTGTCTTTTTTTTTTTTCTATACAAGATCGAGCGAGGCTCGTGTAAGATCTAACATTGATCACAAAAAGACAAACTGACACATAAAACATATGATAAAGGGAGCGGGAGACAAGATGGAGAGCAGGGACATCGGGAGATCTGTGGGGGGGGGGGGGAGGGCTTGGAGGGGAAGAGGCATGGGAAGGGGGGTGGGTGGGAGAGATATAAAACACAAGGACACTGCTAGGACTACCAGGAAAGAAGTCGGTATTTCAAAAAAGTGGATCTGGGGTGAAATTAACGGGGGTAGAAAAGATCAAGGTTTTGGATGGGGGAGGATAAGAGATGGTGGTGAAAAGCTGTTTTAAAGACCTGGAGGGAGGAGTGGGATTGAAGAGAGTGAGGGAGTTTGTTCCAGAGGTGGGAGAAAAGGGGAATGAAAGAGTGAAGGTGAGCAGAGAGTCTTGATTTCGGCAGTTTAACCATAAGAGGGTTGCTGGCAGATCTTGTGCGACCTGTAGGAATATTTGGGGGACAAAGCCCAGAGAGAGCTGGGGGAGCAAGGCCGGAGAGGAGTCTTATCAGTTAATGATTGTCAGTTTATGATCGAGGAACATAAGTCAAATGTTATATTTTGAACACGAATCAGAACATCAATAAACAAGTTTGCAGTTTTACCGTACTTTGGCTCTGAATTTGGCCCGATCGCACATGAGCAGTGAGATCAAAAAATTATTTGCCTGCCGAACAGTTAAACAAAATTGAAAACTAGAAAGCATCTGAAAATGCAAACGCCCGTCCGCATTCGCTTTGTATTCAAACTTCTTCCATATGCTAAACATGATGAAAACAGCTTTTAAAAATACCAAAAAAATTGACGATTTTAGGCGATCTTGACCTTTTGTCCTCAAAAGCAATATGCTTCAGCGACCCAATAGGCAAATCCTGCTGCTCAAAATTCAAGTCAATCGGATGAAAATTGACGATTTTATGCATTGACTTTTGACTTTTTTTTATCTTTAATGAAAAAAAAAAACAAATCGGCTTCTCGCTTTTGATTGGCGAACCAATTCAGGTACCTAACATACAAATTCTTAACATTTCAGGTCAATTAGAAAAAAACTGTCAATTTTATGCAACCTTGACCTTTGATCTAAAAACAAAACAAAAAAACAATCGGCTTCTATCTCTATTGGCAAACCAATTCAGTGACCCAATATGCAAATTCTTAAAATGTGTTGACAATTTTATGCAACCTTTAACTTTTTTGACCCAGGTATTGTTCTAAAAAAAAACAACAAAAAAAACAATTGGCTTCTCGCTTTTGATTGGTGAACCAATTCAGGTACCCAACATGCAAATTTTTAATATTTCAGGTCAATCAGAAAAAACTGGCCATTTTATGCAACCTTGACCTTTGATCTTTTGATCTAAAAAACAAACAAAAACAATCGACTTCTAGGTCTTGATTGGCAAACCAATTCAGTGACAATATGCAAATCCGTAAAATTTCAGGTAGATTGCATGAACATTTGACCTTTCGACCAAATTATGAATTTGTCCTCTCCATATTTTCATAAAGCTTTGTTGAAAATTTGATGATTTTAGGTGACGCTGACCTTTGACCTTTTGGCAAGTTATTTATTTGTCTTCTCCATATTCTCACAATAAAGCATTTTGAAAATTTGATGACAAAAGCTCAAATGGTAAAAAGGTACAGACCAGACAGACACACACACAAAAGTGATTGCAAAACCCTGTCTCCTGCCGCACGGGGGGACGGGCTAATCATTCCAAATAGGAAACTTACAGCTTTTAATGATGGGATAAATGACACAAACAAGAGGCATTAAGAACTCATGTAACGTGTTAAATAGGATCATGTAATAGACACTGGGTTAATGATTTTGATTAGACTCAGTAGGTGAGGATGACCTTATCCGAGGCCAAAACCATTTGATTTTTGTCTGTGTAGGTCAAGGTCACCAATTATGGTCAAAGTTTTATGCTGTATAATATTAATGGCAAATAGTGAACTTTGCCACTTTCTAAACCAGGCAATTTTCAATGAGACTTAGAATTGAATCAACCTGGAAAGAAATTGTTAAATTTTTGGTGCATGTCAGAGGTCAAGGTGACAGTTCACCCTAAAAGTTTCGAACAATGCAAATTTAGAAGAGACCATTGAACAATGGAGAAAACTTGTGTGAAATTTTGACTTTAAAACAGTTAAATTGCCCAATGACCTGCTGGGGTCTGCGAGAACTATTATCACACCAGTCTCAGTATCTATACTTATCCTCATCAAGTCTTTTGACAAACAAGGCCAATTGTCGTTTCTGTAGATCGAAATATACATTTTTTAAAGGAACAGCTGGTTACTGTACCAAGTACCAGTGTACCATTGCCAAATCTCCAACATGGGGGACCAGTGCCAAAATATATTTCAATTGATAGATGCCCTTGTTGTCAATTAACGACAGTTGTAGACAGTGGGCAAAGCCTTAATCAGCCAAAACCATGCTTGCAAGGCAAGTGGTTGTTGTTGTATAGCCTCAGACAGTTCTCTCGAACAAGCCCAGACAAGCCAAACCCCAGACAGTTCTCTCTCGAATGCGGCATGGAGACAGCCGATCGATCTCCCAGAAGCGATTCAGAGATCCTGCCCATCCAGGGTGGTGTACCTCCGCCTTCACGAAGTCGGGGCCACGACAGAGTTAGAGCGAGAGCGAGAGAAATAGAAAGAGAGAGAGGGAAAGAGGAAAGAGGTTAAGGGCCGGTCAATGGGGACCGAGCGGGTCGCTGACTGTGACCGCGCTGCTCTGACAAATCCGGGCAGCAGGGAAGAATGGGGAAGACTCCCGACGTGTGTTGGGTGGTAAAACCACCGCGAAGAGGCATCCCGATAGTTGTGTAGAAGGAAAGTAGATGTGGGTGCTGTTAATTAAATAAATCCTCCAATTTGTCAGCCTAGCTTCTGATGGCGTTTCCTCTGTCAAAGGTTCCACTGCTCACCCCAGGTGCTCACTCACCTGAAGCCGTTAGCATTTTCGAGGGATGTTGAGTTATTTAACCACTGCTGAGCTTTCGGCATTGCTATGATAAGTTAAGTGTAAGAAAGGTTAACACGTGACACGTTCAGGTTCCACAGCACTGGCTCAGTATGCATGTGACTGTCTGTATATACATCTCTATTTATCCGTTTTAACAAGAGAGCTGTAACTATTATAGTATCCTAGCCAGTATTGTGGGACGGGGGATTGTTCTCCATAATGAGCACCTCTGTTGTTGTTGTTGTTGTTGTTGTGTCGCATGGAGCACACGACTCATGGGAACATCATTTCAGGGGACGTGGCTGTCACAATGATGCCATGTTTGCCATGGTTTAGGGCAGACATTTGGAATTTGGACACGATGCCAACGACAATCACCTATCCTGGGATCTTTATGTGTGAGAAGGTAGGTGCGTGAGATGGAAGGTGTGTGTATGTGTGGGTTTTTGTTGTGTGTTGGTGTGTGGTCTTAGTGTATCTTGATCCGTCTCGTCCGATCAAGGATCTATGGTAAAAATGGTCCGATTAAGAATCAAACCAGACGAGTCAGCATAATCAAACAACTTTATGACATAACTAAGATGATCTTTAAAGTCTAATCTAATTGATACTTTCCCCAGTCTTTCACACTCAAAGAGCAATAAGGCAGTTATCAAGACTCACTCGTGCCACAAATTGCAGACAGAACGGCAGGATGGTATACTCTTTAGCAGGTCGTAATTACAAAGCTGTGTCAAGGAGGAAAGGAGCGATGGTGGTTCGTGCACAGCCAGTTGCGACTGCTGGTTGCATCATCTTCTGGGGGTTGCGGCTGCTGCTGATACAACGCCTGCTCCATAACCAGTCAGCTGGTCCTCATTTTGCCGACCTAGGAAGGATGACAGGCAGAGTCAACCCAGCTGGTGTTAATTCAATGGTATGACAGGGGCTCAAACTCAGGACCCTAAGATCTCAAGCCAGCCACCTTAGGCTTAGGAAAGGAGTGAAGCCACAGAAAATGTTCGAAACCACAACGAAGATGCTTTCACTCGTACAAGAAGCGAGCGGGACCCTGATTCACGAGTTCAATGTTCAGATAGCACATGTAGCAGCAGTGCTTCTAAAGGGCGGATGAGCCCCTCCTAAAAAAAACAAGCGTTACGCCTAGGTCCCCCGTCGTTGAAGTGATGTGAGTTGACAAAGTGGAAGACGCAAGGCGACCATCTTGGATTTTGACGTGGCGACCCAATTTTCAATAGCGTTCTTCCTTATGCCTCGATACACCCACACACCAGATTAGAAGTTAGTAGTTCGTTTATTTTTCAAGATATTCCGCTCACAAGGTTCAGACATACATGGCGGCGGCCATCTTGGATTTTGACGTGGCGACCCCATTTTCAATAGCGTTGTTCCTTATGCCTCGATACACCCATACACCAGATTAGAAGTTGGTACTTCGCTTATTTTTCAAGATATTCAGCTCACAATCTTCAGACAATCAGACATACATGGCGTCAGACATACATGGCGGCGGCCATCTTGTATTTTGACGTGGCGACCTAATTTTCAATCGGGTTCTTCCATATGCCTAGTTGCACCCACACACCAAATTAGAATTCGGTCCTTCGCTTACGCACGCACGGACGGAGGGGAAAACCATAGTCCCCCTTTCGCTCCGCGGTGCGACAGGGGACAATAAAACACCCATTAGTCCGGCAGCTAAGCTAAATATAGCATAACAATTGTGCATTTTGTGAGGAAAGCACCAAATTTGGCACACTAGTAGACGATCATATTATGAAAAGATCTGGATATTGGGCCATCTCAGATTCAGAGATTTGATTTTTGCAAGATTTGCAGATTTGCAAGCTGAGATTGCAACGCCAGGGACGGCCGACTCCTTCCTGCGAGCTGCCCACGTCACCCGCACAAGAAGAGCTCATCAAATCACTGCAGCGGCACTGCACATCCTGCAAAACCGTGCATATGAACGCCACTCTATGACATGTGCTGATGATGCAGAAGACCTGCCTGAGTTCGAAGACTGGTGTCACCAGAAAGGAGAAGACATTCCCAACTTTCAGTACTGGGCAACTGTGCTGGAACTAGAGATGTTGGTACTGGTCGACGTGCGTTCTCTGCGGCAGGCTTCATTCACGATGTACCTTGATGCCCTGACGGAACTGGTCCCATGGTTCCATGCCTTAGACCACACACACTATGCCAGGTGGGTCCCTGTTCACCCGAGGGACATGGTTGCACTCCCAATGAAGCACCCAGATGTAGCCAGAGAATTCAGGGCTGGCAACTTCACTGTACAGAAGACGAAGAAGGTGTTCTCTTCGATCCCAATCGAATCGAAATCTTGCAAAAATCAAATCTCTGAATCTGAGATGGCCCAATATCCAGATCTTTTCATAATATGATAGTCTACTAGTGTGCCAAATGTGGTGCTTGTATCACAAAATGCACAATTGTTATGCTAAGTTGCCCCACTACATCCGGTTTGGACCAGTTCAAGTCATACCAAAGACTTGGCAAAGGTAGAGCACGGGCAATCCCCTTTGGTTGGCATGCATGGGGAGGAGGAAATTCCTCTTGAGGAAATGCCCCACTGAGTACGGTGAGAAAAGTGGCGCCATTGTTATGACGTCACAGGTACCCAGAGTATCCCTGGAAGTGACGTTAGTGACAGCACTTCCCCCAAGCTCAGTGGCCGTTTTAAGTATTTGCTTTGTCAGTATGTCCGTGTGTTTGCGTGTGAGTGTGCGCGTCACTTCTATTCAGAGCCTCAGCCCATGTATTAAAAAAATAACATTCCTGCTCTCCCTTCCTGGTTTCATTAATGCAGCACAAACATAAAAGCACATCTGTTGAGCAGGCACAGTCAATAACTGCAATTTCAACTTGATGCGTTTATACTCGACCGCTCCAGCATTTGATAACAGCTCCAACTTTCTGCCCTCGAAGCAAATTGTCAAATTTCTACTCAACTGAAAGGCAGCAGTTCAACTTATTCTCATTTCCTTCATATTACTGTTGAGCAATTTCTATCATTTGCTGTCACATTTCAGTGAAAAATGAATACTTGACAAAAGGGCATCGAGCAATCACTCCGAAGGCATACGTTTGTTCAACATACGACAACATGGAGGATAAGTTATCTCACTGTGGGTTGGACACTCTGCTGACAAATCCTTTCGGCGCAATTATACTGGATAGACCGATTGGACTCATTTTGTGAAGTCTTCCAAATCGGGAGTCAAAATCTATGACCTGCCATGAGTTGCTTGCCATTTGATTCGAGTGAAACAGAATGCAATCAGTCAGGATTCACAGTAAAAACAAAACAAGGAGCCGTACAAGTTAGGTGTTGAACCAGAGGAATATGTTGTCATTTACCTGTTGTTAATATTTGTTTGCAAATGGTGAATATGCATAGTCTCCAAAATGACATGTCGATATGGTATACCTGGACTGGCAAGGTGGCTTTTAAGTATGCACACATCACCTCTAAGCTGTCTAGGCTAGGTCCGAATCCTCACCCAGCTATATATAAACAAGGTGTTTTGTAGGCAGGTGATTCAGAAATGTGTGTGCCGTCCCTCGGATGGACGTTAAACCAGGTGTCCCGTCTGCAAGCATTAGTTGGTGGCCGTCAATTATCCCATGGTGTCCTTGGAGAAGAGTAGGCAAGCTATCGCCGGCACCCTGAACCAATTCTAAATTCCTTGGGAAGGCAATGGCAAACCACCTAGTGTATCCCTTGCCAAGAAACTGCTTCAGCAGAACCGACGCTCTGTAACATGGTATGTTACATTGGCATCACAATAGTATACCAGTGCCCTTGGATAATTTTATATTTATACCCTTTATACCTGCTGGCGTTACTAACCTTTAGGTGAGTCAATGTGTCATCGGAATTTGGCGAGGTATTCTGAGTATCACATGATTGGATACGAAGTCAATTATCAGCCATTTTGAATAAGGTAGACAGAGTATGCAGCAACATAGATCACTATAATTGTGTGCTTCCTCCTGAATAATCGAATTCTGCATTCTATCTCCAGGAGAAATAGATCTGGGTTTTTTAAAAAAAAGAAAATGCCATCCCAACGTGGTGACTGCATTAAAATAAGAAATGGATAAGTTAACACAATATAGAGAGCACAGCATCGTTTGGAAGAACATCAAGCTCGGTATCCTATAGACGCTTACCTTGCTCAGCAATTCTATCCGAGCAGGATGTTTGGGACAGCAAAATAACAAAAAACATTGAAAGAAAAGGTTACAAACACTCGATGACAGCTTCAAGTTTAACTCCCAAGTAAACTCAGCAAAACTATCTCTTCAAATAATCCCTTTGAGAGTATTATGGCAGCCAGACTACTGCTTTTTTATTAGGACAATGCTTTCACAATGTTTCAGAAGGTGCAAATGAAGAACCACTTCTGTCTGGACCGACTGTTGGGTTGTTCGACGGAACTTTCTGGAAGGTTGATTACTCGTAGGTTCACTTCCTGGCAAAGCTATCCGAAGACTGCTACTCTGCAAGCTGCCCGACTGAACTAGACAACATGATTGCATGGTTATAATTCTGCGAGGACGGCATTCTGCAATTAAGATGATAATTACAGCAAAGGCATCTCGTCCTTCCCTCCCACTATGTTTAACTGAGCGAGGCTTGGGGCGATGCAGAGGGACGGCACAGAAAAAAAAAATGACCGCTGCATCAAATGCTTAAGAAATGATGTTTTGAAAAGTATGAGGTCGTAAGCCTTCAAAAGCCATGCCCTTCATTCGAGTGTTTTCCTAACTACCAAGACTGATAAAGATTGTACAATACATTGCTAAAGTACCAAATTGTGAGATCCCAAAATCGCCAAATTATACTTCTTCTTTCTTCAGCCAGGCTAACGCAATAATGGCTGAAGCGATTAAAATGCTTCTATCGTGAGGAAGCACCATTGTCTCTGGGGTATTGCACCCATACCATGGCGTTGTCAAAGAAATCAAACTTGTTCAGCAATTAGCAGTCAATCGCATAGCTGTTACATTCATGCATGTGCAGACTGGGAAGCTCTGCCGCAATCATCTGTGCCGTGGATTGCAAGGGAGCTGCAGTATGTGTGATTTACAAAGGAAAAGGACCCAAAATAAACAGGACGACAATCTCTCCCACATCAGCCCTTCCCCCCAAAAAACAACAGAAACAAGTCACAAAAAAGTTTTTTTTTAAAGAAAAAAGAAAAAATATGTCGGATAGAAACTCCAAAAACAACCAAACAAGGTATGAATGACACCGCAACACGACACCACAATCCTTTTACAAATTGCCATCATGACATTCTTTGTCATTTTTCCATTTCAATCCCACAACAAATATAATACACAATTACACCAACAGATCGCATAGCTTCGGCTGGAATGGGAAGCAAACTGTCTTTTAATGCTCTATCAAGCTAGGACGTTTAACACAGTATTAAGGTTTGATTATGTGGTGTATTGTCCTGATGAGCTCAAAACAAGAGCAAAACCATGGTCGGCAACTCCACTGTCCTTTATTTGTGACCTTAAATCGTCGGTGTTTAAAAAAAAGACTCGAGGGTGCGCTGCTGAAGCTATCTGATCAGGAAGCGGAGCGGTAAGCATCCACTCATGATGTTCAATACCATGATGCATTTATCGTGTCAGAAGGGCCTTGCTTTGGTACATATATATATATAATTATATATATATATATATATATATATATATATATTTTTTGTTACGGGTCGCGGACAAGATGTTACTTTGGGCCGAGCGGATGGTCAACCGCGACCGTTACAGGATCCCCGATTAGCCCGACTCCCCCAAACGTTGACCAAATCGCGCCACAGGTATTCAATTTGGAAACCTCTAAAGCAGGGGCGGGCAACCCCCGGCCCGCGGGCCGGATGCTTAGCGTCCGGCCCGCCACCCTGCTAGGCTTTATTATTGCAATCCGGCCCGCGGACCTCCCAGTAAAACTCATATCATTTGTAAATGTAAGAGTTTATATTTAGCCGGTCTGAATTCAAGAAAGGGACATTTTGTCTTCAGCACCGTCCTCTTCCGGAAGACATGCGCACGGGGAACTGTCTTGCCTAGACACCGCCTGCTTGCTGATAGGCGGTCTTTTCAAATCAGCCGGCATGTGATACGGACGTCCTTCCGATTCAGTCAGCTTGCGACAAACGTTGGTGTCTGGGACAAATAACTTGCAACAAAGAGGTAAGCGACGCAGAGTTCTCTAAACCTATTTCAATTTTCACTTTCTTTCAATTTACTTTGTTTTGTTTGTTAGAACATGTTATTATCTTTCATTTGCTGCGTTTAAATAATTTTATTCTCCCTTTTTATTTGTAAAAATAAAAATATAACGAACTTTCTATTTGTAAAGAAAAAAAATATATAACGAACTTTCTGTTTGTAAAAGAAAAAAGAAATTGACGAACTTTTGTTTAAAAGGAAAACGAAATTGACGAACTTTTGTTTAAAAGGAAAACGAACTCTTTAAAAAAAAAAGTATGCAGACTGATTCATTTCCTGTATTTCAGTTTTACGGTGAAACTGTGTCATATTCAGCGTTGGCCACGTGCGCGCAAAATAAATACATTCATCTGTACAATTCGTCTTCCGAGATTTTTTGTGCCCCAGATTGCTTGCTGTTACATCATTTATTCATTGCTGATATACCTAATTTTCTTCCTTTTCAGCTCATCATGTCTGCGACCCAGCGTGTTAAGAAGAGGAAAGTGGACCTCGAGCGTCGGATCTTCAACCCTGAGTGGGAGAAGTACTTCTTCATCGAGCGCTTTGGACAGGCCCAGTGCCTCATATGCTTGAAGACTTTGGCTGTCCTAAAAGAGTACAACGTGCGCCGCCACTGGGAGACAGAGCACCGCTCGTCAAACTTCGCGTCGGTGTCTGCCACCGAAAGGAAGGACGCCATGGTTAGACTATCAGGCAACTTGGAGAAACAAACTTCACTCTTCCGCAAGCAGAATACTGAGGCCGAAAAGGTGACGCGCGCCAGTTATGAAGTCTCCCGCATCCTTGCTCGCCGAATGAAGCCATTCGCGGATGGGGACTTCATCAAGGAATGCCTCCTCGCTGTAGTGGACTCCGTCTGTCCAGAGCAGCGTTCCGCCTTTGAGAACGTGAGCCTTTCGTCCCGCACCGTTCGTCGCCGCATCGAGGATATGCCGGAAAACGTGCACGACTCACTCAAAACACGCAGCTCAAATTTCGTCGCCTTTTCCCTCGCTCTGGATGAGAGCACCGACACAAAGGACACGGCCCAGCTGTCCGTTTTCATCCGTGGCGTCACCGCTGACTTTCAAGTGTGTGAGGAATTCCTCCAGCTTGTCCCGCTGCGCGACATCACCACTGGGAAAGACATCTGCGACGCCGTGCTTCTGTGTGTTGATCAGCACTCCCTGGACCTCTCCCGTCTTGTGTGTGTGACGACCGACGGTGCCCCGGCGATGGTTGGTGAGAAGAAGGGCGCCGCTTCGCTGCTAGTGCGTCACTGTGCAGCCGCCGGATACACTCAGCCCATTAACAAGATGCACTGCATCATCCACCAAGAGTCCCTGTGCGCTAAGTCTGCCAACCTCGTTGGTGTCATGTCTGTCGTGGTGAAGGTCGTCAACTCCATCCTCTCCCGCAGCCTTAACCATCGTCAGTTCCAGGCACTGATGGACGAGGTGAACGTGCACTACAACGACCTGCTCTACTTCTGTGAGGTACGCTGGCTGAGTCGTGGGGCCATGCTGTCTCGGGTGTGCGACCTACAGCAGGAGATTGCCACCTTTCTACGTCAGAAGAACCTTCCCCACGCTGATCAATTCTCTGATCCGCGGTGGCTAGCTCGCCTGGCCCTGCTCACGGACATCACGGCGCACCTGAACACCCTCAACATAAAGCTGCAAGGCAAAGACATTCTCGTGACAGACATGTACGCGCACATCACTGCCTTCGAGGTTAAACTGCGCTTGTGGGAGGCTCAATTGGCTTCTGGTCAGTTTGTGCATTTTCCTCGCCTTGCTGCATGTGCCCCTGACGATGTGGACCTGGGCACTTGCGTTAGTGTCGTCAACTCTCTACGTGAGGAATTTGCTTCCCGTTTTGCAGGAGTCAGGGTGCTGGCTGCGGACTTCAAGCTTTTCACTGCTCCCTTTGACTTCCCCGTGGAAGACGCCCCTGCCTCCTTACAGATGGAGTTGGTGGAGCTGCAGTGCAACGATGAAATGAAGGCGAAGTTCCGCACCTCTTCTCCATTGTCCTTCTTCCGCGACACCGTTCTCCCTTCTAACAATTTTCAAAAATACATTGCCCATGTCCAACGCATTGTGGCCATGTTCGGCAGCACCTACTGCTGTGAACAGCTCTTCTCGAAAATGAAGTACACGAAGTCTCACCTTCGCTCCCAACTCTCGGACCGCCACCTCAATGACATTCTTCTGTTGTCTACCTCAACCATCGAGCCAGACATGGAAATACTTCTTCATGGCAAACAGCACCAGCAGTCTCATTGATTTGTAGAGTGTTCAATGCAATTTTTGTACAATCTATTCATGTAAACAAAATATAGTAATTCTGAGATTTCGTTTTTCACTCCGGCCCGCGATCTCCTTCCAAAAGTCTCATCTGGCCCTCACTCTGAAAAGGTTGCCCGCCCCTGCTCTAAAGCGACCGAAAGAGAAGGAAGAGAGGAGGAAGACAGAGTACCGAGGAAGAACAGATTTATTATACACACACAAGCAAAAAGGAGCAATCAAGTTATTTACAAGCAATGGATGGAAGAAGCAGGTGACACAGGGAAATCATTAGCTTATACTATGCAGTTTACTTATAAACCCCAGGACAACATTCAAGACAGACGACGTTCACACTTACACGGGGGAAATTACAGGCAGGTATGGCTTGAGGATGGATGGTTATTTTGGGAGGCAATGGAGGGTCCAGCGTGGATTGCTGCCTGGCGCGCCCTTTTCGTGGCCTGCGTCCCCTTAGCTGCAGCGCAGCTGGTCGCACGATGGCTCGCAGGCTCGGTCACACCTGCTCGTTCAGGCGTCTTCCTTCTCCCCAGCAACAACGAGCGACAGCAAGCAAGAGGACGGGGTAAGAGCAAGAGGACGGGGTCAGAGCAAGAGGACGGAGTGCGTCCCGCGGCGGTTTATATTGGTTTCTCACCGAACCTTCGCGCACTTTCTCGGGGGTTCCCGCTCCGCCCTCTCTTAGCCAAACCCCTTGTTCTGGGTTGGATGAGCGGGGCCGACTTACTCCTCCCCCCTATGACGAGGGGGGCGACCCGTCTTCTCTAGCCACTCCCCTTGTTCGTAATGGCCGCAAATGTCGAAAACCGGTCAGCAGCTGCAGGTAATGCGCCGTCACGTTGCACAGCAGTTCAGTACTGCAATAAACGGTTGCTGTCAAAGCTCAAGTGGGGGAATCCCTGGCACTTGAGCTGCCATGGATCATCGGAGGGGCCTACGCTTATTTCGTTTGATGCAATGCAGAGTCAATCTAGTGGGAAACACATATTTAGCCTACATAGAATAAGGAAATAAGCTATTTAAAAAAGATATATCGTGGCCTGTCTGTAGGTTCATGGAATTAACTAGGGGGACGTCTTTCGATCTTATTTACTCTACGAGGGCCAGTTAAAACACAGCAAACCAGTTCTCACATTCTTTACACTTTCCAAATTCGTTACAATATATATATATATATATATGTATATATATATATATATATATATATATATATATATATATATGTATGTATGTATGTATGTATGTATGTATGTGTATATATATATATATATGTAGATATATATATATATATATATATATATATATGTATGTATGTATGTATGTATGTATGTATGTATGTATGTATGTATGTGTATATATATATATATATATATATATATATATATATATATATAATTTGAGAAGTGTAACGATTTTGAAAAGTGTAACAATTTTGGAGGAAGTGTAACGAATGTGAAAAGTATGGTTTTGTTCTGTGTAACACCCTCGTAATGTAAATAATGGTCGCAGCCGTCCTCCTAGTTAATTCCATGAAACTTACACACAGGCCACGATATATCTTTTTAAATAGTTTATTTCCTTATTCCATGTAGGCTAAATATGTGTTTCCCACTAGATTGACTGCATTGTATCAAACGAAATAAGCGTAGGCCCCTTTCAATTTCCCCAATCATCTCCGCTCTCCAAAGTTCCTTTCAAAAGCGGTGCGAGTGGTGTTCAATCCCACAAGCCGCCATTGCCCATGTGCTCATCTCGGAGAAGAGGGGGGTAGGAGCCGCCAACTCACAGGCGTGGCACGTCGTCATGATCAAAGGAGGAATCGGACAGCCCTAACAGCCAACCAGCACCGCGGTTAGCGACCCGGTAGGCGTGCCCTCGCAGCCGGCGGCTTGATTCCGCCCCGAGTAATAAAAGCGACTGGAAGGGACTGCTTCGGGAGATGACATGAGAGATGACATGAGAGATGAGCTGTGAGCTAAGCTGTGAGCTGTGAGCTGTGAGATGAGAGACGCTCCAAACCAAAAAGGAGAGGTACTTGGAGAGGAAACAAGCTTTGGAGAGACGCGCTGAGAGGAGGGAGACGGCTCCACCAGAAGGAGAGGAGCAGGTGTGACCGAGCCAGTGCGTGACGTCCACAGCATCAGCAGCGTCGACGCGACCGAGGGTTTTCCCGCCAAAAACGCGAAGAATTGGGAGCTGCTACCTCCAGCCCTGCCGGTTGCAGGGACCTGACCCTGCCGCCCTCTCCAGCAACCTACCTCCGCCATTCCTGCCTGCAATTTCCCCCGTGTAAGTGTGAACGTCGTCTGTCCTAATCGTTGTCCTGGGGTTAAGTAAATTGAATAGTATAAGCTAACGATTCACTGTGTGACTGCTTCTTCCATCCATTGCTTGTAAATAACTTTGGTCGCTCCTTCTTTTTTGCTTGTGTGTGTATAATAAATCTGTTCTTCCTCCGTACTCTGTCTTCTTCTCTTTTCCTTCTCTTTCGGTCGCTTTAGAGGTTTCCAAATTGAATATCTGTGGTGCGATCTGGTCAACGTTGGGGGAGTCGGGCCAATCGGGGATCCTGTAACGGTCGCGGTGGACCATCCGCTCGGCCCATCATAACATCTAAACCGCGATCCGTAACAATTGGTGTCTGGGAGTGGGATTCGAGGCCCGAACCAAATTTTAAAAACGTGTTAAAAAAAAAAATTTTGGTCAAAATTACGAGCTGCCGAAATTTTGTTTTATAAAACCCGAATTTTGAGATCGCGCCATGGACAATCAAGGCGATCGGATGTCGGTGGGGGAGATAGACGGGTTAGGGGTAACCCAGGACCTCGGGGAAATGTATATGAAGGATGTGGTTGAGGGGGTATCAGACGCACAAAATGGCGCTCTCGCGCACGAGGTTTCGGGCGCACAAGATGGCGTCCTCGCGCACATGGTTGTTGTGGCACCAAATTTAGCCGCGCCCATGGTCGCGGTAGCCGAACCCGAGATGCCAATGAATTGGAACCTGTTTATGAAACAGATGATGGCCTTTATGGTAAAAACAGACGATAATTTCAAAGGGATGGAAAACAGAATGGGGAACCGGATGGATGCTCAGGGTGAGCAAATGGGGGTAATGAGGGACGAAGCGAGGGGTACTGGTGAGGGGTTAGACAAGAAATTTGGGAAGTTAGACAATAATTTTGAGGGGTTAGACAAGAAATTTGGGAAGTTAGACAATAATTTTGAGAGGTTAGACAAGAAATTTGGGAAGTTAGACAATAATTTTGAGGGGTTAGACAACGGGATAAAAGAGGTGAAAAATGGGTTAATGGGGTTAGAAAATAGGATGGAAGACAAATTGCGGGAAATAGGGGAACAATCTGCCAGGGAAATCAAACGAATGGGGAACCAGATAGAGGAGGTGCAAATCGGGTTAGAAAGTAAACTGGATGCTCAGAGGGATGAATTGGGACAGATGAGGGTGGCATCTACAAAAGAGATTGAGGAGATGAAAGAGGGGATACGACGAGGTGTAAGTGAGGAGGTTTCGGGGCTACGCGAGGAGGTAAAGCAAGGTGAGAAGCGTATGGAGAAAGAGGTGAGGAATAATACGGCTCGGTTACAGGGGGGCATAGAGGGTCTGACGAAGGGAGTAGAACAGCTGACAGTCGGACAAAGGGAACTAGTGGACCAAGTGGAAAAGAACACTGCAATCATCGGGGGTTTAAAAGCGACACAAAAGGACATTAAAAACGAATTAATAGCAACACAAAAGGAATGTCAGATGGTACATGAGGGGTTGACGAAGAAGTTGGAGGAGGTGACAGAAGTAATGGAGACGAAGGACCGAGAGGTGAGGACGCACATAGAAACGGTTAAGGTGGCGTTAGAGGAAGAGATAGAGGGGGCGCACTGGGAGATGAAGGAGGTAAAGGAAAAATTAGAGGAGGTGGAAGAGGGGGTGAGTGAAATTAAGAAGAGACGGAGGGAAACTAAGAGGGAGATAAAGGAGGAAGTCATGGAATATGTACAAGGCCTGTGTTCAAATCATGATGAGGTGCTCACTAACCAAATAAAAAGTTTGCAGGTGGCAGAGGAGGTGCGACGACGAGGTACGGAGGTGAGTGGCAATGTATATGATGTGAGGGGAGATTCAGTCGGCTTGGGGGGTGGTGTAGACCCGGGTGTTCGTGAGGGACCAATGGTAAGATGTATGACTGGTCCGGAGTGGATGGACAGGGGAGGTGTGCAAGGAGGTTTGACTATGGGGAGTGAGGGGGGTGCTGGTGAGCAAGGATGTGGGGGTATGGCGTGGGTAGCGGGTTGCGGAGGGGCGACCCAGGCATCGACACCAGGAGGGGTAGTGTTTGGAGGGACGGGGGACGCGCGGGAGCCCCCCGGGAATAGCGTACTGTGGGAGCCCGAACGGGCTGGTCCCGCGTTGATCCCGCAAGGAGTGACGCGCGGGGTCCGACCTTCGGGCGCCCACAAGGTCCCACTCGCGCCGTATGACGGCAAGAGTGATTTGAGGGCGTACTTGGCGCAGTTTGAGTACGTGTGTAAAGGCAACGGTTGGAATCCGGACGAAGGTGGAGTACACCTGGTGGGGGCACTGCGCGGTGCGGCGGCGGAGGTGCTGACGGCTTTACCACCGGGTGCTCTCACCCTGTCAGCCCTCCGTGCGGCATTAATTAATCGGTTCGGCATTGAACAGCAAAGCGAGCTTGTTAAAGCCCAACTTGCGCAGCGAAAACGCAAGCCCCAGGAGACCATCAGGGAACTTGCTCACGATATTCGCCGCGCGGTCGGGATTGCACACGCGGACATGGCAGCGAGTTCCCAGGAAAGCCTGGCGCTGGATCACTTTATTCAGGCCCTTCCGGATCTGGAGCTCCGGCAACAGCTCGCCATGTGGCGCCCGCAAACCATGAGTCAGGCGGCCGACGCTGCAGCCCGTTGGGAAGCAGCGAGGCCCCTGGCCCGGGGAGGCGAGCGCCACGCAGTGGCGGTGCGTCAGATGGGGCCCGTGATGGGGGCCCTGACCTGGAGAGCATGGTCCGGAGGTTAGTGGATCGGCGCCTGGCGGGACCTGGACCATGGCAGGCGGCCCCAGCGGTGGCACCCGGTAGTCCCCGACAGAGTACCCCAATTCGGACATACAGGGGGGGGGAATTTGGAATACCGGAGGCAAGCACCTTACCAGGTGAGGTGCTATAATTGTGCTCGGATGGGTCACCGTGCATGGGAGTGTCGAGCTCCGCGCCGGGACGTTTCCCGCCAACCGAGGCCCTCAACTCCGCCCCGTATAGATCGGCCTAGCCGACCTCAGACACCCCCCCGCCAGGGCCCGGGAAACTAGAACGTGCCGGGCATGCAGGGCGGTGTTCGGCAGTAGGGGATGGGGAGAAGCCCTCGTTGACGCGACAGGTCATTCATTGTGGCCGAATTGGGACGGGTAGTTTGACAATTCGGTGCAAAATTGCCGGCGTGGGGGTAGACGCCGTGGTGGACACGGGAGCCAGCGCCACGATCATCAGCCCCGTGGTCCTTAATTCGAGTGCAGACGGCTGGGGTAAAATCCAGCGTCTGGAAAATCATAGTTTGCAGTTGGCTACCGGGGCAACGGCTCCGATCATAGGGCGTGGTTTTGTGACCCTCAAGTTGGGATCGGTAAAGCAAGAGATAGAGGTTTGGGTGGCGGAGGTGTGCGACCCATGCTTAATAGGGTTGGATTTGTTGACTGCCGGCGGTTGTAAAATCGACTTGAGTCGGGGGATCCTGCGATGGGGAGTGGAAGAGCTACCATTGGAGGGGGTGAGCACGGCCGCGAGGGTGGAGCTGGAGGCTCCTGAGGCCGTGACCATCCCTCCGGGGGCCGAGGCCATAGTGCCGGCCCGATGGTCAGCTCGCCCGACATGGCAGGAATCCTGCGGCCTGGTCGAACCGGTGGCAGCGCTATCCATACCTGGTTTAATCGTGGGCCGTACCCTTGTAAAAACGGACGGGCCGGTGGTGGCCGTCCGAGTAATTAATATTAGCACAGAACCACGCACTATAGTGAGGGGCACGAAGGTAGCTGGCTGCACCCCAGTTAGAGAAGTCGCATCAGTGAGGGGCGAGAACGTCCAGCCGAGCCGGCCCCAGGGGGAGCCTTCAATAAGTTCTAGGAATTGGCCCGATCCCATTTGCGAGATGGTAAATCGTAGTAGTGTAGAGTTGGGAGGTACCCAGAGGGAGGCCTTACACAAACTGGTTGGGTCCCATTTGGACCTCTTCTCCTTGTCCACCGAGGATATTGGACGTACGGGCCTGGTGAAACATCAGATCCACACCGGTGAGGCCCGGCCTATTCGTCAGGCCGCCCGACGGCTCCCTTGGAGCAAGAGGGCGGAAGCTGACGAGCAGGTTGAAAAAATGCTCGACGCAGGTGTGATCGAGCCCTCGGGAAGTCCTTGGATGTCACCTGTTGTGCTGGTCAAAAAGAAGGATGGGACCACGCGGTTCTGCGTGGACTATCGCCAGCTAAACAACGTGACACTCAAGGACTCATATCCCCTGCCAAGGATTGATGACACCCTCGATGCCGTTGCGGGCTCAAATTGGTTCTCGACTTTGGACCTCAAGAGTGGGTATTGGCAGGTGGAGATGGATAGGGCAGGGAAGGAGAAAACGGCATTTTCCACAGGTAAGGGACTGTATCAGTTTACTGTGATGCCGTTTGGTTTGTGTAACGCCCCCGCCACCTTTGAGCGATTAATGGAACATGTACTGGGCGGCATGCCATGGCAATCATGCCTGGTATACCTGGATGACGTCCTAGTACATGCCAAGACCTTCCCCCAGGCGGTAGCTAATTTGGACCAGGTGTTCGGGTGCCTCAGACAGGCAGGGTTGAAGCTGAACCCGAGTAAGTGCACTTTGTTTGCAAGAGAGGTGGCCTATCTAGGTCACGTGATCGGCCGCGAGGGGGTAAAAACGGACCCAGACAAAATTAAAGCGGTAGAGGAGTGGCCCGCACCACGTACCATCAAGGAGGTGCGGGGATTTTTGGGACTCTGCTCCTACTACCGGCGCTTTGTGGCGAAATTTGCGGAGTTGGCCCGTCCCCTCCACCGGCTTACGGAGAAGGGGACGCGATTTAATTGGACACGGGAGTGCCACGAGGCCTTCAAAAAATTGAAGGGGTGTCTAACATCCGCACCCCTTCTAGCTTACCCCACTAGTGACGGGACATTTACCCTGGACACGGATGCGAGCCAGGAAGGATTGGGCGCAGTTTTGTCTCAGACACAGGATGGCGTGGAGAGAGTGATTGGTTACTATAGTCGGGCCTTAAGTAGGCCCGAGCGAAATTATTGTGTCACTCGCAAAGAGTTATTGGCTATGCTGGCTGCCATGAACCATTTCCACCCGTACCTGTACGGGCGGAAATTTTTGGTTAGAACTGACCATTCCTCCTTGGAATGGCTCCTTCGGTTCAAGGAACCGGAGGGCCAAATTGCAAGGTGGTTGGAAAAGTTGCAGCAGTACGATTTTGATGTGGCCCATAGGGCCGGGAAGGCCCATGGTAATGCGGACGCACTCTCTCGGCGTCCTTGTCTGGGGGAAAACTGTAAATTTTGTGCGAGACACGAGGAGAGGGAGCAATTGGGCGATTCCGCCCCGATTCTCGTCGTCCGGGCAACCCGGGTGAGAGGGCCAATTTTGCCACTTACCGCGGACGAGGAATTTGGAGAGTTGGCTTGGAGCACGGCCCAGCAGGAGGATCCTGTTCTGGGGCCGGTGTTCCAATGGGTCAAATTGGGGCAAAGACCAAAGGGGGAAGAGGTCACCCCCCTCGGGGCGCAAACAAAGGCGTATTGGGCTCAGTGGCAGACCCTGGAATTGAAAGGCAACATCTTGTATCGCAAGTGGGTGGAGGTTCCCTCTGATAGAACTTCCTGGCTGGTGATAGTCCCTGACAAATTCAAGAACGTCATATTGCAACAGGTGCATGGTACCCGCTCCGGCGGCCATTTGGGCAGGACAAAGACAATATCTCGGGTCCGCCGGAGGTTCTATTGGGTGAATATGGGGCGCGACATACAGGACTGGTGTCGGAGATGCGACGCCTGTTCTGCCAAAAAGGGACCAGCGCGGAGGATGAGGGCCCCCCTCCAATTACATCAGGTGGGGGCCCCCCTTGAGCGGGTGGCTATGGATATTCTAGGACCGCTGCCCCGCACCCGCCAAGGTAATAAGTATATCCTCGTTGTAATGGACTATTTCACCAAGTGGCCGGAGGCCTATGCCCTCCCCAACCAAGAAGCAGGGGTGGTAGCACAGGCCTTCGTAGAAGGATTTGTACGTCGGCACGGGATTCCACAGGAGCTGCACACCGATCAGGGTCGAAATTTTGAAAGTCAATTGCTAAAAGATGTGTGCAGACTCCTGTCAATTCGGAAAACCAGGACCACGCCCTTGCGGCCACAATCTGACGGGATGGTGGAAAGGTTCAATCGAACATTGATCCAACAACTGGCATTGTTCACCACCACCCGTCAGGATGACTGGGACGAACATCTCCCATACCTGTTGATGGCCTACCGAACTAGCCAGCACGGGGCCACCGCATGCAGTCCAGCGTTGCTTATGTATGGGCGGGAGTTACGGGCTCCCGCCGACTTGCTATGCAGTCCCGTGCCAGACACCACGGATACACCGCCGAGGGAGGGTTACGCACGTCACCTGGAGGAAGGCATGGAGCGGGTCCATGCCTTCGCCCGCCGCCAGCTCCATCTGGCGGGGGCCAAGATGAAGCGTAGGTACGACGACCGGAGCCAGGGGAGTCAATACGCTCCGGAGATGAAGATTTGGTTCTTTAATCCCCGGAGGCAGAAGGGCAGGTGCCCAAAGCTCACCTCCCCCTGGCAAGGCCCGGGAGTCGTCCTGTCGCAAATCTGTGACGTGGTCATTAAAATCAAAATGGGGCCATGGGCCCCCCCTCGGATCGTCCATGCCGACCGGATAAGACCTTATGCCGGCAAGCAGGCGCCCTCATGGATCGCCTCGGCTCTAGATGCCGAGGCAGGACCCAGTACCTCTTGCGACGGGGGCTCGTAGCGTCAGAGGACTGGGGGGGATGATAGTGGGAACGCCCCCCATGTGGTGGGATGGCAACTCTGTCATCCCTCACAGGGGGGGGGGGGGCAAAGGAGCACTAGCTTATGGGGTGTATGGCAGTGAAAACTAGCCCGGGTGGGTTAGGATATTCTGTGTAGGGATCTAGCGAAGATTGACATTAGGTAACGTTAAGATTAGTTAGTGACAAGGATACCTGTAGTGGGGACGCAGGTAGATTAGCGTGGATGATAATGACGTGGGAGCGCAATAGTTTAAAGGGGCGACTGGGAAGCGCAAGTTTCAGAGGGGAGTAGTTAGATGAGATGATGCCGTGTGTTTGAGGATTGAACAGGTGTGATTGAACAGGTGTGATTGCACAGGTGTGCAACTGAACAGGTGTGATTGCACAGGTGTGCAACTGAACAGGTGTATGGAGCAGTGTATGAGGGAGTAGTGGTGATTGCGTGTTGTGTTGACCAAATGGTCCAGGAAGAAAGGAGGGTGCAGGTGGCACCAGGTGTGAGTGCACAGGTGTGCAACAACAGGAATGGAGGACAGGTGTATGGAATAAATGGTATGGAGTATTGGAATGGATGGTCGTGGAGTGAGTATGGTGGAAATTGTGGAGTGGAGTGGATGGTGCGAAGGTGTGAATGGGGGAAGAGTGGACCCCCATCACGGATACCCGGGGCGGGTAGTGTAAGTGTTAGGTAGAGGGTACAGGTAAATTGTGGTTGGATATTGGCATCTGTGGTGCGGGTGAAAGAATGGTCTTTGGATGGGTGCCTTAGTGTTGTGGAAATGGCTGGGCGTGTAGCCTGTTAGTGTGTGTAGTTGGTTGGGCGCTCCACCACTGTGAGGATGTCGGCCAGGTGAGGCCGCAGGTGGGCTCTGGGAGCCGGTAGTTGTGGATGGGGCCCGAGGATCCGGAGGACGGACCCGGGTAGCCCAGTGCCAGAGGGCACCGAGTGGGGTGACAGAGCCAGGAGGGGTCTTCCCCAGTTAGTTAGGTTAGGGTGAGGAGCTAGGTAAGCTCGGGTGGCAACTACAGTGGTGGAGGTGTGCAGGTGGGTAGACCTGCTGGGAGAGCTACACGTCACAGCCCAGAAATTGTGCAAGGGCACCGGGAGATGAATCGGGGGAGTGAGACCCCAAATTGAGAAGCACCACAGTTTGGTCAATGGGAATTGGTTTTTAGAACCCATAGTGTAAGTTGGCCAATGGATTGGCAGGGAAAGACCCCGGGTAGTGTAAAGTGTGTTGAGGTCATTTAGAGGATAGTTAGGATTGAAGTCTCCTCGCACCATCTGCATCCACTCACCTGAGATGAGGTAACTCCACACCATGCCATGTTTTATTATTTTTCATTAATGCAAATGTTTGGATTGTGAGACGCATCATGACGTGGGTGTGACATTGTGCGTAATTCCATCTCTCCCTCCTTATGAGGATTGATGATGAATTGGTGATGGCAAATTTTGAAGTAGAGGGATTGGAGACGAATTTGGTGTAGAAGGGAAAGATGGGGAAGACAAGACGTAGTGACGAATTTGTAAAGGTGTAAATTCTTGTAAATATGGGGTAAGGGCAAGGGTAGTGCAGGTGACAGGGGGGGTGACATACGGTAGGGACGAGTTTTTCTCACTTCGCTCTCCGTACGCACTTCACCCTGCATTGCCTTTATTGACGTGTACCCTTGTGACCTTACCCCTCGCTCATTTGTCTTCCCCCCTTTTGTCTCCCACTTGAGGACCTGTGCGCCATTGGGTGCCGAGGGGAGCGTGCGTGAGATGGCCATTGTGCGCACGAGATTCTCAGAACCAGCATGCATTGCGTTGATGTACCACTTTATGGACCGCTGTTCTGCGGCCAAGTACCACTTGATGGACCCCAGGTTCTGGGGCAGGGCACCTCTGTTGGAGACCGGCCATAGTGGCCAGGGAATCTTGCTTGCGGACCTCGGTAAGGCGGCACCTATGCCAAACAGGTGGACCACCCTTAGTTGGCCCCTGAGGCCATAAATAAAAATGAACACAAGTTGTGCTTTTTATTATTTCCAAGTAGGCAGCATGAAGCCAGAAGACGTCGGGAAGAACATCGGCCCAGCAGAGAAAGAGAAGACCACCACCAGTTGTTTTGTTGTGTTTATTATGAACCGTGGTGACTGTGCACCGAGTGGTGCTTTTGGTGCTTTGTGGTGCTTTTGGTGCTTTTGGGTGCTTTGGTGGTATTGGTACTGGTGCATCGATGCAATGCGTGCTGTCTCCTCCCTCCCAACAGGAATTTCTTTTTCTTGTTCCCTAAAAAGAAAAAAAAAACACAGGTCCTGGCTTGCGTTGTAAATAAGAAATAACGTCATTGTAAATAATGCTCCCCACCGTAAATGTATAGTTTGAGAACAATTCCGTAATTCGGTTAGCTGTGGGCTTGAGTCTGTTCGACAGGGTGCAATGCAATAGGGGGACATACTTATTTTTGTTTTAAGATTGTCACACTCAGGGTCAGGTTAATTGTAGAGGGAATTACACCTACGTGTCACACTAAGTTAAAGTTTTGTAGGCCCGAGGGCGGGCCTGAAGAAAGGAGGGTGCAGTGTAACGAATTTGAGAAGTGTAACGATTTTGAAAAGTGTAACAATTTTGGAGGAAGTGTAACGAATGTGAAAAGTATGGTTTTGTTGTGTGTAACACCCTCGTAATGTAAATAATGGTCGCAGCCGTCCTCCTAGTTAATTCCATGAAACTTACACACAGGCCACGATATATCTTTTTAAATAGTTTATTTCCTTATTCCATGTAGGCTAAATATGTGTTTCCCACTAGATTGACTGCATTGTATCAAACGAAATAAGCGTAGGCCCCTTTCAATTTCCCCAATCATCTCCGCTCTCCAAAGTTCCTTTCAAAAGCGGTGCGAGTGGTGTTCAATCCCGCAAGCCGCCATTGCCCATGTGCTCATCTCGGAGAAGAGGGGGGTAGGAGCCGCCAACTCACAGGCGTGGCACGCCGTCATGATCAAAGGAGGAATCGGACAGCCCTAACAGCCAACCAGCACCGCGGTTAGCGACCCGATAGGCGTGCCCTCGCAGCCGGCGGCTTGATTCCGCCCCGAGTAATAAAAGCGACTGGAAGGGACTGCTTCGGGAGATGACATGAGAGATGACATGAGAGATGAGCTGTGAGCTGAGCTGTGAGCTGTGAGATGAGAGATGCTCCAAACCAAAAAGGAGAGGTACTTGGAGAGGAAACAAGCTTTGGAGAGACGCGCTGAGAGGAGGGAGACGGCTCCACCAGAAGGAGAGGAGCAGGTGTGACCGAGCCAGCGCGTGACGTCCACAGCATCAGCAGCGTCGATGCGACCGAGGGTTTTCCCGCCAAAAACGCGAAGAATTGGGAGCTGCTACCTCCAGCCCTGCCGGTTGCAGGGACCTGACCCTGCCGCCCTCTCCAGCAACCCACCTCCGCCATTCCTGCCTGCAATTTCCCCCGTGTAAGTGTGAACGTCGTCTGTCCTAATCGTTGTCCTGGGGTTAAGTAAATTGAATAGTATAAGCTAACGATTCACTGTGTGACTGCTTCTTCCATCCATTGCTTGTAAATAACTTTGGTCGCTCCTTCTTTTTTGCTTGTGTGTGTATAATAAATCTGTTCTTCCTCCGTACTCTGTCTTCTTCTCTTTTCCTTCTCTTTCGGTCGCTTTAGAGGTTTCCAAATTGAATATCTGTGGTGCGATCTGGTCAACGTTGGGGGAGTCGGGCCAATCGGGGATCCTGTAACGGTCGCGGTGGACCATCCGCTCGGCCCATCATAACATCTAAACCGCGATCCGTAACAATATATATATATATATATATATATATATATATATATATATATATATATATATATATATATATGTATATATATATATATATATATATATATATATATATATATATATATATATATATATATATATATACATATATATATATATACATATATTGTTGCGGAGATGAGGACTGTATATTTTTTGATTGTGTGCTGTACTATTATTATTATTGTTGATTCTGCGCCCCCCTACCTCCGGAGCTGTGTAAAGGTGAAAGGGCATCCCATAATTAGTCCACAAGTATACACATCAGCCAAATAATAGAATACCCCTGTTGATAGTTATCTCTTATTCTGTGTTTTAGGGTAAGGCTGTGTCTCCCATTAATTGAAGTACTCCATTGCACCAGTGAAAGAGAATAGATCCCCTTTCCTTCCCATCCCCAAAATCTCCCTTTCCTTCCCATCCCCAAAATCTCCCTTTCCTTCCCATCCCCAAAATCTCCATTCCCTTTTACATCCCCTCTCGTGATTGCCAACCCTCGATTGCCAATTACATCCCCTCTCGTCATTGCTGAGCCCTCGATTCTCAATCACCTCCCCTCCAATAACCGCCATTGACCACGAGGCAGGGTCGGAGAAGAAAGGCGTGTCTCCACCTCGTCATAGAGGGGAGGAGGGGCGTACCCGCCCGTCGTCATCGAGGGGGGAGCCCGAGGGTCGCGCGACCAACCAGGGCCGAGGTGAGCACCCCGATGGGCGTGTCCAAAACGCCGGCGGCTTAATCGCCGGAGGCGTTATAAAGGCGCGCACGCAGGAAGTGAAGAGTGAGTCGGTTGCCAGTAGAGGGTCCACAAAGAGTTGGTCTGAGTTGGTTGAGAGTCGGTCGTCAAGTGGAGAGTGGTGAAGAGTCAGTCAGTAGAGGTGGTGGTCAAGTGGTTGCGTTGGTTGCGGTGAGGAGTCGGTGGTAAAGAGTGAGGGACCAAGAAAGAGTTGAGGGTGTGGACCAACGAGTCAGCCAAGTCCTGGGAACGCAGCGGAGGCCGCCGCAGCAAGAACACCCAACAGCCAAAGGGGGCCTGAACGGCGGTTTGGAGCAGGACCGTAAAGGAACGGCGGCTGCTAAACGCGCCGGTTGAGCTGCAGGACCCCCTTGGACCTTTCCTCTCCCTCCAGCCATCCACCTCCTGCCTTTCCACCCTTCTTGTATACGTGAGTTTGTTTTGTTTGTTCTGTCCCTGGGTATTTAATTAAGTCTGTAGGTAAGCTAAAATTTGCACTGTGTCACCTGCGTCTTATGTGTTGTAAATAAACCTTGATTGCTCCTTTTTGCTTGTGTAAATAATAAATCAAATTACTCTTCTGTTCGTCTATTCGTTTTATTCCTTTTCCTCTTGCATTTCGTCGTTTCAGTCTTTTCCCAGATTGGGCAGCTGTGGTGCGATATGGCCAAAGTTCTGGGTGAATCGGGTGAGTCAGGGATCCTGTAACGGTCGCGGCAATACCACCGCTCGGTAAATAACATCTTAATCCGCGATCAGTAACAATTGGTTGTCAGGAGTTGGATTCGGACCTGGGACTAAATTTGTTAGGCCCAAATTTTGGAACACCAATTGTGTTAAGTAACAATTGGTGTCTGGGAGTGGGATTCGAGGCCCGAACCAAATTTTTAAAAGGAATAGAGAAAAAAAAAATTTTGGTCAAAATTACGAGCTGCCGAAATTTGTTTTTTTTTAAAGAAAAACCCGAATTTTGAAATCGCGCCATGGCTGGTCAAGGCGACGGGATGCCGGTGGGAGAGCTAGAGGAGGGGTTAGGAGTAACCCAGGATCAAGTGGAGGAGAGTAAAGAAGGTGTGGTTGAGGGGGTATCAGGTGCACAAAATGGCGCTCTCGCGCACGTGGTTACAGCGGCACCAAATTTTGCCGCGCCCGTGACCGTAGTAGCGGGCTTTGATGTGGGGGACTTCATGGCGCAATTCGCCGAGATGCTGAGAATAAACGGGGAGAAATTGAGTAATAAAATGGAAGCAATAACGAACGAAATGGAGGCCCTTATGGAGAAGAATAGTGAGCAATTGGGAGTAATGAGGGACGAAAGAAGGGCTAACAGTGAGCGATGGGGAAACCAAATTGAAGCAATAACCAACAGAATGGGTGACCGCATGCAAAAATGTGGGGAGACCATGGATCGCATGGTGGGCGAAGGGGTCCCAGGGGTGCACGAGGAGGTAAAGCGGGTCGAAAAGCGCTGGTTGAGCGAAGCGGAGGAAAGCACGGGTACAATGACGGGGGTATAAATCGCGACCCGGGGTTTGGAAAAGCCGGCGACCGATGAGGTAGAGGGAATTTTATTAAAGCCAACGGTCGTCGAGGTGAACAAAGAAATTATGGGTATAGTTGAAATTGGAGAGACCGGGGACTTAAAGTTAAAAGAGCAACAATCGGAGGAAGGAATGGAAATTGCTCAAAGTCTAAATGCACATCCTGATGCTCGCTAATCCAAATGGAAGTTTGCAGGTTTTGGTGCAGGGAGGAAGAAGAACCCCGAAGGTGAGACGTGCTGTATATTGTGCGGGTAGATTTTGTAAGAGGATGTTTAGCGACAAAAGAATTTTCGCGCGCTTGGGATCGAGGAAACATCCGGGCGTTGGTGAAGGGTCCCGTGTGAGTGGAAATGGCACGCGTGGGAGGAAAAAGTGTGCGTCGGCGAGTGGGTGTGTTATAAAGTGTGGGAGTGAAACCGAGTGCGAGCGAGAATGCACGTCGGTGTGTACGGGGTGTGACACAGGGAGTGAGAGCAATACGGAGTGTACGTGCGAGGGTGAGTGTGACACGGAGAGTAAGGTGGTGGTGGAACGTGTGCGAGAAAGCACACCTGAATTGGTGGTGGCGCGGGTGTGGGAGAGCCCATGTGAGCGCGTTAGTGGGTGGATGCAAGAGTGCACGCCCATGGTGAGTGTTACGGAGGACGTAACGGAGGAGAGGTGTGGACCAAAGTGTGCGCAAGAGTGTGTGCGAGAGGTGTGGTGTGTAACAGGGAGAGCGTTGGTGGAATGTACGGACGGCATTGGAACGCCAGGTTTTGTGAGGGTGAAAGGGGTAGCGTATGCTTGTAAGCATGCAAGTAAAGCATCGACGGTAACCGGGTTAGTGGTTAGAGCGACGGATAGCCGATGCGAGCACTCGGTGCGAGGGGTGCTTTGTTGGGTGCGAGGCCCGGCGCGGGTCGATGCTGCGTCGCTTCTCTTCGAAGCGTCGTTGCCGATTCGGGCTTGGCCCCACCCCGCACGGTCGAGTCCGGGCCTTGTCGGGCGAGGCGACCGGTCCGGTTCGAGGGCGAGTGGGAGGAAGCGGAACGGTGCCCCCTCGTGGGGACGGGGTTCCGACCAGGGGAGATTGAGCCATCGGGCCCGGGACCGCAAGGTGCCGCGCCGAGACGGTGCGTGGAATCTCGGCCCAACCAAACCACCTCCCTTGAACCGAAAGCCGGACGGATTCAACCTGCAGGCGACCAAACCACCCGAATTCATTGCTCGGCTTTGCGAAGCCGAGTTTAATGATGTCACGACGCACCGAGGCTAGGATATAGTGGACTGTGATGATGATGGTGATAGTGATAGTGATCGTGATTTAATACGAAATTTATAATAGTGAATAGAATTGGCAGTAAATGGAAAATTTTTGGTTTATTGAATTTGGACGAACAAAATTTATAGGGAGAGACCCCCGATGTGGTGGGATGGCAAATCCACCATCCCTCACAGGTGGGGGCAAATGCGCAATAGATTATGGGGTGTATGGCAGTGGAAACTAGCCCGGGTGGGTTAGGTTATATTGTTAGGGATCTAGCGAAGATGACATTAGGTGACGGTAAGGTTAGATAGTGACTGATACCTGTAGTGGGGACGCAGGTAGTTTAGTGTGGATTATAATGACGAGGGAGCGCAATAGTTTAAAGGGACGACTGGGAAGCGCAAGTTTCAGAGGGGAGTAGTTAGATGAGATGATGCCGTGTGTGTGAGGATTGAACAGGTGTGATTGCACAGGTGTGCAACTGAACAGGTGTGTGGAGCAGTGTATGAGGGAGTAGTGGTGATGTGTGTTGTGTTGACCAAATGGTCCAGGAAGAGGAGGAGGGTGCAGGTGGCACCAGGTGATTGCACAGGTGTGCAACAAACAGGTGTATGTGGCTGTGTGGAATAAATGGAGTATTGGAATGGATGGTTGTGGAGTGAGTATGGTGGAAATTGTGGAGTGGAGTGGATGGTGCGAAGGTGTGAATGGGGGAAGAGTGGACCCCCATCACGGATACCCGGGGCGGGTAGTGTAAGTGTTAGGTAGAGGGTACAGGTAAATTGTGGTTGGATATTGGCATCTGTGGTGCGAGGTGAAAGAATGGTATTTGGATGGGTGCATTAGTGTTGTGGAAATGGCTGGGCGTGTAGCCTGTTAGTGTGTGTAGTTGGTTTGGGCACTCCACCACTGTGAGGATGTCGGCCAGGTGAGGCCGCAGGTGGGCTCTGGGAGCCGGTAGTTGTGGATGGGGCCCGAGGATCCGGAGGACGGACCCGGGTAGCCCAGTGCCAGAGGGCACCAGGGGGTGACAGAGCCAGGAGAGGGCCTGCCCCAGTTAGTTAGGTTAGGGTGAGGAGCTAGGTAAGCTCGGGTGGCAACTGCAGTGGTGGAGGTGTGCAGGTGGGTAGACCTGCTGGGAGAGCTACACGTCGCAGCCCAGAAATTGTGCGAGGCACCGGGAGATGAATCGGGGGAGTGAGACCCCAAATTGAGAAGCACCACAGTTTGGTCAATGGGAATTGGTTTTTAGAACCCGTAGTGTAAGTTGGCCAATGGATTTGCAGGGAAAGACCCCGGGTAGTGTAAAGTGTGTTAATGTCATTTAGAAAGTAGTTAGGATGAAGTCTCCTCGCACCATCTGCATCCACTCACCTGAGGTGACAGGTACTCCGCACCATGCCATGTTTAATTATTTTTGATGCAAATGTTTTGGAATGTGAGACGCATCATGACGTGGGTGTGACATTGTGCTTTGATGTTCCATCTCTGCCTCCTTATGAGGATTGATGATGAATTTGGTGATGGCAAATTTTGAAGTAGAGGGATTGTGGAGACGAATTTGGTATAGGGGAAATATGGGGAAGACGTGACAGTAGTGACGAATTTGTAAATGTGTAGATTTTTGTACATATGGGGTAAGGGCAAGGGTAGGGTAGGTGACAGGGGGGTGACGTACGGTAGGGACGAGCTTTCTCTCTTCGCCCTCCGTACGCATTTCGCCTTGCATTGCCTTATTGATGTGTACCCTTGTGACCTTACCCCTCGCTCAATTGTCTTTCCCCTTTTGTCTCCCACATGACCTGTGCACCACTGGGTGCCGAGGGGAGCGTGCGTGGGTCGGCCATTGTGCGCCCGAAATTCCCAGAACCAGCTGTCTGCATCGATGCACCACATTATGGACCACATGTCTGTGGCCGAGCACCACCTATGGACCCCATGGGTTGGGGCATGGCCCCTCTGCTGGAACCGGCCATTAGGGCCCGAAATCTTGCTGGCGGACCTTGGCCACAGGGCACCGATGCCCCACAGGTGAACCACACGTAGTCGGCCCCTGTGGGCCATAAATAAAATAAAAACGGACACGTTAGGTGCATTCTTTTATTGCAAATAGGCCGCCAGCAAGGGAAGATGACAACACCAGGAAAATAATAATAACCAGCAGAGGGAGCCGAAGAGCAAGAGATCACCTGCAGGGTTAGGGGTTGTTGGTTTATTTTTATTCCTGAACAGTGATGACTGTGCACCGATTGGTGCTTGAGGGTGCTTTGGTGCATTTTTGGGTGCGTTCATGGTGCGTCGATGCAGATCAGACTGTCTCCCCCCCAGAAAGAACAATCACAGGTCCTGGGTTAGTATTGTAAATAAAAATAGCGTCATTGTAAATAATGCTTCCCACCGTCAGTGTATAGTTTGAAGACCATTCCGCAATTCGGTTAACTGTGGGTGTAAGTCTGTTAGGCAGGGTGCAATGGAGCAGCGGGACACATTTATTTATGTCGCACTCAGGGTCAGGTTAAAAGTAGAGGGAACTACACCTACGTGTCACACTAAAAGTAAAAGTTGTAGGCCCGGGACGTGCCTAAGAGGAGGAGGGTGCAGTGTTGCGGAGATGAGGACTGTATATTTTTTGATTGTGTGCTGTACTATTATTATTATTGTTTATTCTGCACCCCCCTACCTCCGGAGCTGTGTAAAGGTGAAAGGGCATCCCATAATTAGTCCACAAGCATACACATATGCCAAATAATAGAATACCCCTGTTGATAGTTATCTCTTATTCTGTGTTTTAGGGTAAGGCTGTGTCTCCCATTAATTGAAGTACTCCATTGCACCAGTGAAAGAGAATAGATCCCCTTTCCTTCCCATCCCCAAAATCTCCCTTTCCTTCCCATCCCCAAAATCTCCCTTTCCTTCCCATCCCCAAAATCTCCCTTTCCTTCCCATCCCCAAAATCTCCCTTTCCTTCCCATCCCCAAAATCTCCATTCCCTTTTACATCCCCTCTCGTGATTGCCAACCCTCGATTGCCAATTACATCCCCTCTCGTCATTGCTGAGCCCTCGATTCTCAATCACCTCCCCTCCAATAACCGCCATTGACCACGAGGCAGGGTCGGAGAAGAAAGGCGTGTCTCCACCTCGTCATAGAGGGGAGGAGGGGCGTACCCGCCCGTCGTCATCGAGGGGGGAGCCCGAGGGTTGCGCGACCAACCAGGGCCGAGGTGAGCACCCCGATGGGCGTGTCCAAAACGCCGGCAGCTTAATCGCCGGAGGCGTTATAAAGGCGCGCACGCAGGAAGTGAAGAGTGAGTCGGTTGCCAGTAGAGGGTCCACAAAGAGTTGGTCTGAGTTGGTTGAGAGTCGGTCGTCAAGTGGAGAGTGGTGAAGAGTCAGTCAGTAGAGGTGGTGGTCAAGTGGATGCGTTGGTTGCGGTGAGGAGTCGGTGGTAAAGAGTGAGGGACCAAGAAAGAGTTGAGGGTGTGGACCAACGAGTCAGCCAAGTCCTGGGAACGCAGCGGAGGCCGCCGCAGCAAGAACACCCAACAGCCAAAGGGGGCCTGAACGGCGGTTTGGAGCAGGACCGTAAAGGAACGGCGGCTGCTAAACGCGCCGGTTGAGCTGCAGGACCCCCTTGGACCTTTCCTCTCCCTCCAGCCATCCACCTCCTGCCTTTCCACCCTTCTTGTATACGTGAGTTTGTTTTGTTTGTTCTGTCCCTGGGTATTTAATGAAGTCTGTAGGTAAGCTAAAATTTGCACTGTGTCACCTGCGTCTTATGTGTTGTAAATAAACCTTGATTGCTCCTTTTTGCTTGTGTAAATAATAAATCAAATTACTCTTCTGTTCGTCTATTCGTTTTATTCCTTTTCCTCTTGCATTTCATCGTTTCAGTCTTTTCCCAGATTGGGCAGCTGTGGTGCGATACGGCCAAAGTTCTGGGTGAATCGGGTGAGTCAGGGGATCCTGTAACGGTCGCGGCAATACCACCGCTCGGTAAATAACATCTTAATCCGCGATCAGTAACAATATATATATATATATATATATATATATATAATATATACAGTATATATATATATATATATACAGTATATATATATATATATATATATACAGTATATATACAGTATATATATATATATATATATACAGTATATATATATATATATATATATATATATATATATATATATATATATATATATATATATATATATATATATATATATATATATTATATATATATATATATATATATATATATATATATGTATATATATATACACATACATACATACATACATACATACATACATATATATATATATATATATATATATATATATATATATATATATATATATATCTACAATACATACCGTGGCGTCGTGATGATTTGTGGCGCTCAGGGCGAAGGTCAAAAATATCGCCCCCTGCAGGCACTGACAGTCATAAATTTCTATTGAGGGGGTCATAAAAGAGATCTAAGCTTTCCCAGTGGGTCAGCAGCAGAGCCCTGGAAGCTTTTCCAAATGAGAATAGATTTAGATATGATCTCCTGAGATGATAAGGCTGATAAACTACAAAGAATCCAGAAGAATTCCTGTGTTTCTAGACACGCGCTATGTTAAGGTGTATAGAGGAGTTTAATAGGTCCTTCCATGACCTGGTATTCCGATGACAAACAAGCATTCTGAGTATTGCTCGACTGGATTAATTTTGCACCATCTCTCTGGCTCCGACCTCACCCTCTCTGACCACTTAGCCATCACTATGACCATCAACATCCCCACCCCAGCACCAAGGCATTATCGCACTATCAACTTTCGTAAGCTAAACGCTCTTTCACCTACCTCATTCTCATTCACCCTCTCTGAAAAATTGTCCACTTTTCCCTTCGTTGACCTCCACACCCCTTCTGACCTCACTGATTACTACAACCACACTCTCTCCTCCTGCCTTGACCAGCTTGCGCCTATGAAAACCAAAACAGTTTCTTTCACCCATTCTGCTCCCTGGTTTACCCCTGAAGAAAACTCGTGCTCGCCAACTTGAAAGACTCCGCAATAAAACAGGTCTCACAATTCACTCCCAAGCCTACAAGGACCACCTACAGCACTACAAAGATGCCCTCTCCTGCGCCCGCTCCGCCTACTACTCTCAAATTATCCACTCTGGCTCTGGAAAACCAAAAGCACTCTTCTCTACAATAAACAAACTCCTCAGTCCCCTGGACACCACCACCTAGTCATTCACAGTAGAAAACTGCATCTCCTTCCTTTCATTCTTCCAAAGCAAAATTGACAACATCTACAGCAGCTTAACCACCACCGCACCTGCTCCCCCTCAAACCACCTGTCCCCCCCCCCCCCCCCTTATCCTGCCAACCCCTGTCTCAGTTCTCCCCAGTCTCCCCTACTGACCTCTCTGAATTCCTCATAGGAATGAAAACTGCCACCTGCACTCTTGACCCCATCCCCTCCAGCTTTGTCAAGGCCTCCCTTCCTGCTCTCTCTCCACTTATCACTGCAACAATAAACTCCTCCCTGTCTACAGGCATCATCCCACCATCCCTCAAAATTGCTGCTGTTACCCCCATTCTGAAAAAACCTGGACTCAACCATGACACCCTAAACAACTTCAGACCCATCTCCAACCTACCCTTTCTGTCAAAAGTTTTGGAACGCGCTGTAGCCACTCAACTCAAACATCACCTCTCTGCCAATAACCTGTATGAAACATTCCAATCCGGATTCCGCTCCAACCACAGTACTGAAACTGCTCTCCTCAAAATCACCAACGACCTTCTCCTCTCCTCTGACGCTGGCAACCTCAACATTCTCATCCTCCTCGACCTCAGCGCCGCCTTTGACACCATCAATCACACCATCCTCCTCACCCGACTTGAAACCACCTTTAACATTACCGGCACTGCCCTCTCTTGGATCAAATCATACCTCTCCGACAGACGCCAGTTCATCTCCCTCAATAACTGCAAATCCCCCACTGCTCCCCTCCCCCACGGTGTCCCCCAAGGTTCAGTTCTTGGCCCCCTCCTCTTCATCCTGTACCTGTCCCCCCTTGGTCACTTAATCCGCCGTCATGGTCTCCAATTCCACTGCTTTGTCGATGACATCCAGCTTTTCATCTCCACCAAGTCCATCTCCACCGCCACCCACTCTATCCTGACAAACTGCATCACTGAAATAAAATCCTGGCTTCAAATCAACTTCCTCAAACTTAACTATGATAAATCTGAAATAATCATCATTGGCCCAAAAACGCTCACCAAATCCACCCATAACTTTGCCCTCAACATCGACGGTTTCCCAGTATCCACCTCGCCTCACATCCGGAATCTTGGCATCATCTTTGACCAAACCCTCTCCTTCGACAAATACACTAAACAGATCACAAAGACAGCCTTCTTTCACCTGAAAAACATCGACCGTCTCCGTCCATCCCTCTCCTCCACGGCTGCAGAAACCCTCATCCACGCCTTCATCACCTCCCGTCTGGACTACTGCAACAGCCTCCTCTTTGGTTCACCCTCAATAATCATCAATAAACTCCAATACATTCAGAACTCCGCTGCCCGTCTACTCACCCATTCCCGGACCCGTGACTACATCACCCCAGTCCTTTACAAGCTTCACTGGCTCCCCATCCCCCAGAGAATCCAGTACAAAATCCTCTTCTTGACCTACAAAGCCCTCCATAACCTGGCCCCATCCTACCTGACTGACCTCCTCTCCAGACACACTCCCACAAGCAACCTCCGCTCTGCTGGTACCAACCTCCTGACCCCCCCCCCCCCCCCCCATGCGGACCAAATTCAGATCCTGGGGGGACAGGGCCTTCTCCATCGCTGCTCCCACCCTCTGGAACTCACTACCTCACACCATCAGAGACTCCTCCTCACTCACCACATTCAAAACATCACTCAAGACCCACCTGTTCAACACTGCATTCAACATTTAACCCACAGCATTTAACCCCTGACTATCTCTTCTCCTTCTCCTTCTCCTTCCTTTTGCTTTGATTATTTACCTATTGATTTTTGTCTTTTTGCACTTGTTTTTTGTACTCTGTCAAAGCACCTTTGGGCTTCTTGAAAAGCGCTATATAAAATAAATGTATAATTATTATTATTATTATTGCGCTGCAATACACGTCCCCTACCGGCAGTCTGTCGTCCGGAAAACTGTTGGGGAAATTGCCAAGGGTTATTTACCCACAGGTTCTGAATCGTTCCCAATCGCTAATTACCTCAGGACGGGCTCAGCTGTGATTCGCACTCGGGACTTCGATTTATACACCTTGCAGACAGGTCAGCAGGACGACAAAATACGTTGTTGAAAAAGAACCGTTCGAGTCGCTAAATATCAGTAATTTATTATATTTTCCGGTTCACGATAAATGATCGATGTGTGTGTGTGTGTGTGTGTGTGTGTGTGTGTGTGTGTGTGTGTGTGTGTGTGTGTGTGTGTGTGTGTGTGTGTGTGTGTGTGTGTGTGTGTGTGTGTGTGTGTGTGTGTGTGTATATATATATATATATATATATATATATATATAGAACCCTGGTGTTGGGCTAGTGGCTAGGGTGCCAGCTTAGGATCCCAGGTTCGAATCCCGGTCGATCGCTGAATTAACGCCAGGGGGGTTGACTCAGCCTGTCATCCCTTCCGAGGTCGGCTAATTGAGTACCAGTTCACTGGTAATTCCCTGCTTGTCGTAAAAGGCGACAAAAAGGGTTGGCGTCAGGAAGGGCATCCGGCCGTAAAACATTGCTTCAAAAAGGGGACCAAAAAAAACAACAACAACCACGGTCCCCGAAAAAGGCCAACCCCCGCTTCGCGGGGAAAAATGGCCTCTAAATGTGTTTGTTTATATATATATATATATATACAGCGCTCGTCACGCTGTTATGTTCGTTGATTATTATCCCCGCCGATCGCACCGCACCCCCTGGTTTTGGTTTTCACTGGTGGGAACGATGGTCTGTGTGGCAGACAGGCTGTTGGTTCCTTGCGGGTTATGCGCTATTTACCGTGTGAGACATAATTCGTGGCTGGTGCTCACCATTAAAGCTAGGAGGTGCCTTGATCATCTTAATAGACGATTTTGGTCCTCATTGGTTAGATTTTTCGCAGTGTTCCGCCCTGTGGCGTTGGCAAAAACTGCATGCAAATCGGACCTGGCAGGAGTAATGCCCTGCCGGTGGATTAAGGGGTCTTACTCCTATTAAGAGGAGTGGTCCCAACTGTATGACCATGCATTGTGGCCCTTCGGGGGCATGATGCATGCGTTTGAATGACCATGTGCTTCCCCCTCGGGGTTGAGGCGCATGTGTATTGTTATGGGGACAGCCTTGTTGACGTTGTGTCTTGGCCATGGGGTCAAGGTGCACGTCCGAGGCTGTTCAAATGTTTGGACTTTTTACCTTTTTTCACACGTAAAAAAGGCAGGCCCTGACTGCGGCCCTAAACCAGTTGAACAAGTACTGCATGGAAATCTGACCTGGCAGGAGTAATTCCCTGCCAGTGGATTAAGGGGTCTCACTCCTATTAAGAGGAGTGGTCCCACCAGTATGACCATGCATTGTGGCCCTCTGGGGGCATGATGCATGCGTTTTGAATGACCATGCGTTTCCCCCTCGGGGTTGAGGCGCATGTGTATTGTAATGGGGACAGCCTTGTTGACGATGTGCCTTGACCATGGGGTCAAGGTGCACGTCCAAGGCTGTTCAAATGTTTGAATTTTTACCTTTTTTTCTTGTAAAAAAGGCAGGCCTTCCGGGCGGGCCCTAAACGCTTGAACAAGTACTGCATGGAAATCTGACCTGGCAGGAGTAATTCCCTGCCAGTGGATTAAGGGGTCTCACTCCTATTAAGAGGAGTGGTCCCACCAGTATGACCATGCATTGTGGCCCTCTGGGGGCATGATGCATGTGTTTTGAATGACCATGCGTTTCCCCCTCGGGGTTGAGGCGCATGTGTACTGTAATGGGGACAGCCTTGTTGACGATGTGCCTTGACCATGGGGTCAAGGTGCACGTCCAAGGCTGTTCAAATGTTTGAATTTTTACCTTTTTTCTTGTAAAAAAGGCAGGCCTTCCGGGCGGGCCCTAAACGCTTGAACAAGAACTGCATGCAAATCGGACCTGGCAGGAGTAATACCCTGCCGGTGGATTAAGGGGTCTCACTCCTATTAAGAGGAGTGGTCCCAACTGTATGACCATGCATTGTGGCCCTTTGGGGGGCATGATGCATGCGTTTGAATGACCATGCGCTTCCCCCTCGGGGTTGAGGCGCATGTGTATTGTTATGGGGACAGCCTTGTTGACGATGTGCCTTGACCATGGGGTCAAGGTGCACGTCCAAGGCTGTTCAAATGTTTGACTTTTTACCTTTTTTCGTGTAAAAAAGGCAGGCCTTCTCGGCGAGCCCAAAACGGTGAACAAGTACTGCATGGAAATCTGACCTGGCAGGAGTAATTCCCTGCCAGTGGATTAAGGGGTCTCACTCCTATTAAGAGGAGTGGTCCCACCAGTATGACCATGCATTGTGGCCCTCTGGGGGCATGATGCATGCGTTTTGAATGACCATGCGTTTCCCCCTCGGGGTTGAGGCGCATGTGTATTGTAATGGGGACAGCCTTGTTGACGATGTGCCTTGACCATGGGGTCAAGGTGCACGTCCAAGGCTGTTCAAATGTTTGAATTTTTACCTTTTTTCTTGTAAAAAAGGCAGGCCTTCCGGGCGGGCCCTAAACGCTTAAAGACCTGCATGCAAATCGGACCTGGCAGGAGTAATGCCCTGCCGGTGGATTACGGGGTCTCACTCCTATTAAGAGGAGTGGTCCCAATTGTATGACCATGTATTGTGGCCCTTCGGGGGGCATGATGCATGCGTTTGAATGACCATGCGCTTCCCCCTCGGGGTTGAGGCGCATGTGTATTGTTATGGGGACAGCCTTGTTGACGATGTGCCTTGACCATGGGGTCAAGGTGCACGTCCAAGGCTGTTCGAATGTTTGACTTTTTACCTTTTTTCAGTGTAAAAAAGGCAGGCCTTTTTGAGCGGGCCCTAAACGCTTAAAGACCTGCATGCAAATCGGACCTGGCAGGAGTAATACCCTGCCGGTGGATTAAGGGGTCTCACTCCTATTAAGAGGAGTGGTCCCAACTGTATGACCATGCATTGTGGCCCTTTGGGGGGCATGATGCATGCGTTTGAATGACCATGCGTTTCCCCCTCGGGGTTGAGGCGCATGTGTATTGTTATTGGGACAGCCTTGTTGACGTTGTGCCTTGACCATGGGGTCAAGGTGCACGTCCAAGGCTGTTCAAATGTTTGACTTTTTACCTTTTTCATAGTAAAAAAGGCAGGGCTTCCCTGTGGCCCCCAATACAGGTTGAACAAGTACTGCATGGAAATCGGACCTGGCAGGAGTAATTCCCTGCCAGTGGATTAAGGGGTCTCACTCCTATTAAGAGGAGTGGTCCCACCAGTATGACCATGCATTGTGGCCCTCTGGGGGCATGATGCATGCGTTTTGAATGACCATGCGTTTCCCCCTAGGGGTTGAGGCGCATGTGTATTGTAATGGGGACAGCCTTGTTGACGATGTGCCTTGACCATGGGGTCAAGGTGCACGTCCAAGGCTGTTCAAATGTTTGAATTTTTACCTTTTTTCTTGTAAAAAAGGCAGGCCTTCCGGGCGGGCCCTAAACGCTTGAACAAGTACTGCATGGAAATCTGACCTGGCAGGAGTAATCCCCTGCCAGTGGATTAAGGGGTCTCACTCCTATTAAGAGGAGTGGTCCCACCAGTAGGACCATGCATTGTGGCCCTCTGGGGGCATGATGCATGCGTTTTGAATGACCATGCGTTTCCCCCTCGGGGTTGAGGCGCATGTGTACTGTAATGGGGACAGCCTTGTTGACGATGTGCCTTGACCATGGGGTCAAGGTGCACGTCCAAGGCTGTTCAAATGTTTGAATTTTTACCTTTTTTCTTGTAAAAAAGGCAGGCCTTCCGGGCGGGCCCTAAACGCTTAAAGAACTGCATGCAAATCGGACCTGGCAGGAGTAATTCCCTGCCGGTGGATTAAGGGGTCTCACTCCTATTAAGAGGAGTGGTCCCAATTGTATGACCATGCATTGTGGCCCTTCGGGGGGCATGATGCATGCGTTTGAATGACCATGCGCTTCCCCCTCGGGGTTGAGGCGCATGTGTATTGTTATGGGGACAGCCTTGTTGACGATGTGCCTGACCATGGGGTCAAGGTGCACGTCCAAGGCTGTTCAAATGTTTGACTTTTTACCTTTTTTCAGTGTAAAAAAGGCTGGCCTTTTTTGAGCGGGCCCTAAACGCTTAAAGAACTGCATGCAAATCGGACCTGGCAGGAGTAATTCCCTGCCGGTGGATTAAGGGGTCTCACTCCTATTAAGAGGAGTGGTCCCAACTGTATGACCATGCATTGTGGCCCTTCGGGGGGCATGATGCATGCGTTTGAATGACCATGCGCTTCCCCCTCGGGGTTGAGGCGCATGTGTATTGTTATGGGGACAGCCTTGTTGACGATGTGCCTTGACCATGGGGTCAAGGTGCACGTCCAAGGCTGTTCAAATGTTTGACTTTTTACCTTTTTTCAGTGTAAAAAAGGCTGGCCTTTTTTGAGCGGGCCCTAAACGCTTAAAGACCTGCATGCAAATCGGACCTGGCAGGAGTAATGCCCTGCCGGTGGATTAAGGGGTCTTACTCCTATTAAGAGGAGTGGTCCCAACTGTATGACCATGCATTGTGGCCCTTCGGGGGCATGATGCATGCGTTTGAATGACCATGTGCTTCCCCCTCGGGGTTGAGGCGCATGTGTATTGTTATGGGGACAGCCTTGTTGACGTTGTGGCTTGGCCATGGGGTCAAGGTGCACGTCCGAGGCTGTTCAAATGTTTGGACTTTTTACCTTTTTTCACACGTAAAAAAGGCAGGCCCTGACTGCGGCCCTAAACCAGTTAATAAGCCCGAAATCTGGATTGGCGGCTCTGCTTGATGTTTAGCCAATGGGGACCAATGAATAAATCTCTGTCTGTTGACAGAGTGGCCGGGCTGAAGCCTCCAGAAGACCCTTTGGGTCGGAGGTGACGCTTTGGTCTAGGACTTTGGTCCACAGGAGATCGGGACAGCGCTCGTCCGCTGTTATGTTCGTTGAATATATATATATATATATATACATATATATATATATATATATATATATATATATATATATATATATATATATATATATATATATATATGTTGCTCGGCTTGGCTCCGCCCCTCCCGAAAGCGCACGCTGTGTCACGCTTTTGACGTTCGCGAGATGAGGCTGAGGGCGCGCGGTGCTGCTTGAGGAGAACTCTAGAATAAACAAGAGATATCCATTTTTTAAATACTTTCGTTCAATTAATGATATCTGCCAAACCATGTAGGGAGCTGTAATGCCCCTCCCCCTTTGTATATCCTTGCTGCTTATCCAATTACCAAGTATAACCAATTATATGTTTTGTTTTGACTTGCTACTGTACTCTTTTATGATACTGAGTTCTTTCTTGTGCATTGAGGATGTGTAATATCCTAATAAGGAGTTCTCTGCCTGTGAGCTCTGGCCTGCGTGGGCACAATCTCTAGTTCCCCTTCCCAGGCCTTGGAGGCAACTGTTATCTCCCTTTGCCTTTCTCCTGACTTTGCCCATATCTTGCAAGTTGACAGTTTTATGAGTGTACACTCCCTTTGTACTTTCCCAAGCAAGCTTTCTATACAGAAAGTTGTAAACACGTTGCCACATAATGCTGACCATCTCCTTATCTGAGCTAACCCATGACTGGCCTTGGATGAACTTCCTTTAATTAACTGAACAACAGGATGGGACTATGGTGGGAGGTCCAATGAGCCCATTCTGTCTCTGTGTCTTGTGAGCTAACTCCACCCCTGATTTTCTTTATATAAAGCAATGTTAATTGAATTATTTCAGAGCATCTTGTTGTGCTGTTGGTCACTCCTCGTGAGTTTCAATACAACTTTTGCTGTCCTCAAGCTTGTGTACTCGAGTTCTAATAAATATATCCGTTGCTCCTTTCTTCTGAGTCTTCTGAGTCCCAAGTCCTAAGTCTCAATCCGACAACTGGTGGCAGCGGTGGGATACAGTCTGTGCAGTCCGGGACGCGGTCCCAGGCAAGTGAGTGGTGAGAGACCAGCTGGCAATTGATCCGGGTCAGGTGAGCTGTGGTTTTCTTTTGTTTTTCCTTTTTAACCTGGGGGTCAGTCCAAATTGTAACCCACTCTCTCTTGCTTGGTTGCCGTACGTTCCGTTCCCTGCTCATACCTGTTCCACGAACCTAAATTTAATTACGGACCGCTTGGGTCCTGGAGCAACTGATTGTTTATGGACTCGTCAGGGTAACGTTACGTAAGGGAAAGGGCCCCACGTTGGGCGCCTGAGGTTAAGGGGTAATAGATCTCTGGGTTGTGAGGGTAAGGATAAGGGCGGCGTCCCGATCCGAGGCCTACCCGGGAGACGTCGGGATTTTAAGTAAGATCAGAACTATTACACGGGCGTAGGACGCCAGGAAAGTGCAGTAAGGGTAGGATAGACGGCTGAGTAGGCGGGCGATCCTCTCAGGAGAGTAGGTAGCACGGCCGTACCACGCGAGGCGGGCGAACCTCACGGGTACAAGGCTGCGAGCCTCTCAGAGTTAGGTAGACGGCTGTAACGCGAGGCGGGAGATCCTCACGAGTACAAGGCTACGTCGGTAAACTAAGGTTTCTTAGGATGGGTAACAGTATGGGTAATAAGACAGTAAAGGCAGGTGAACCGCTTAGACATACCCCAGCATTTTTTATGTTTCGGAGGCATGGCTATGATGCTGTGAGACCAGGGAAGTCATGGGTTGCGCTGACGAAGGATTTAGGAGAACCATGGCCCGAAGGAGGGTCTTTTGCGCTGGAAAAATTGGACGTGTTGTATGAGACATTAGACAAGTTTGAACAGACCACGAAACACTTCCCGCCGGACTACTGGGAAGTCTTTGGCTGGTGGAAGGAAGAAGCGATGAAGCGACACGCAAAGTCGAAACAGGCCAGCTTGGCTGGTGAGGTAACAAAACTCAAGGGTCTGAGGAAACAGGCGAATAAAGAGCAGGATGAAGCGCTTAAGGAAATAGAAAAGCAGGCCAACGCGCGACTGATGCCGCTCGTCGAAAACCCAGACCCCGCGAGAGGGGAGGTAGCGACCAATCTACCCTCCCCAGCCCCAGACCTAAACCCTGTCCCGGGGTTTCAGGCACCACCTATCCTTTCTGCGCCCCTGCTACCACCTCCCTATAACCCCGCTACCATCGCGCCCCAGATACCCCAGAACCACCCGAGCCAGGGAAGACCGTTTGCACAACTCGGGGCTAATGGAATAGATGACGGGACCGACATCGCAGGGTTCCCGCCACCGATAGGACCGGATGGGTTATACCCCTCGCTGGTAGGTTGTAATGGGAACGAGACCCCCCGAACCACCGGAATGTCTAGTTTATACCCTTCACTGAAGAAAAGTTCTGGATTAACCGAAGGAGGAAAATTGTGCCCCCTACAAGTTATCGGTGTTGATGCTCAAGGTCATGGGGTTCGAGAAAGGGTACCATGGAAAGAATCCGCTCTAACAGTAATGCGGGAAAGGATTCAACATTTGCTTATCGAGGACCCAAGACAGATAGCTCCGACTATAGCGAATTGGATCACATGCGAGCATGGCGATTGTGATTTTCGAGATATAACCCATATGGGCACTTCTGTGCTACCACCCAAGGTGTGGGATAAGGCTAGGCAAAGAGCACAGTGGCCGATGGAAGACCCAAGGGCGGCGGGTGCAAACCCCCAGATAACACCCGCACAATGGGGTGATCTAAAGGTCCGGCTGCTAGAGGCTATTGAGCAGGCGCTGTTGCCTGCAGGAGGTCCGGATTGGGGAAAAATTGGGGCCATAAAACAAAAGACAGGAGAATCAATTGGGGATTACCGGGAAAGGTTGGAAAGAGCCATCGCGCGTTGGGGAGGACTGGGCCCGATGCTGTTGGCCGAACTACCCAACCCATTGGTAAATCAATATCTAATCGAGGGGCTTCAGCCGGTATTAAAGAAACAGGTACAGTCCGTCCTTTTCGGCTGGAAGGGAATGACAACTAACGAATTATGCGACAAACTGGAACAATGCCCGGGCTCCTCCTTAGAGGAGAAAAAGGATATTAAGGAGGAAATATTGCAAATGTTCGTCCAAGAGAAACGGGCTCAATTTAACCAAAATTAAAAAGGGGATCAGAGTCAGAACTACATACACGAACAGTGCCAGAAGTGGGGACCTGTTCGAGGTCCAGAGGAACATAGGAGGAGTTGTTATCCTCTTTTCTATAAGGGCCAATTCCCCAACGGAGAGTGGATCCACAACGAAAATGAAAACTGCGACGGTTGTACTGAGGAAGACTTTGGACTAATTAATATGAACGAGGTAAAACAACAATGGACAATACCACCCCCTCTCCCCCCTCCTCCTCGAAACCCTCAAACTTGGACTGTGCAAGGGCCCCCTCCCCAAAATTGGTATCCACCAAGACCCCTTCTCCAAACCCCTGGACCACCCCCCAATAGTGGAATGCAGAACGGACCAAGGGGGAACTGGGCCCCGCCTCGGGGCCCGCCGCAGTGGCAACCAGTGAACCAGTCACATTGGGGGCCGCCAGAACGCCGGCAGGGCGGAAGGGGCGCTGTAGAGGGACGACCTATGCCCTCCGCACCACCGGTTCCACAGGAACCGTGCCATTATTGCAAGCAGATGGGACACTGGATACGTGATTGCCCAAAGGCTCGTAAGGGGTTTCAGCCCCAATACAATAGAGGGGCCTATTGACGGGACGCTGGCGAGTCGCCCAAGGAGTGTCCTCTCTTGACCATGACACCGGCAGAGGAACCAACCATGATGTTGGACGTGGAGGGAAGACCATTAGAATTCCTCGTAGATACGGGTGCGACTCGCAGCACAATTAACAAGGGGCAATTGCCCTCTTTGCGCCCTACGGCCAGGAACGTTCAAATACTGGGTGTTTCGGGTTTACCCCAAGCGCTTCCTATTTCGGAGGAAGTGCGAGTAACATGCGGCCCGCTGGAGGCTAAACATGCTTTCTTGATGACCACTACCGCCCCGACGAATTTGTTGGGACGGGATTTATTGTGCCGCTTGGGCTGTCAAATCTCATGTACCGAGGAGGGAGTTTTCGTAGACGTCGCGGAATCTAAACGCGACTTGGTAATGACGGCATTGTCTCGGCCCGGCCCCACCGTGTATTGGTGGCGCATGGATGAAGGGGCTCTGGCTACCTGGACGCATATCATAGATAATGTGTGCTTGGACAGTGCGGTCCTGCGAGATTGGCTACAACTGCACCAAATTTCGATAAAAACCTTAAAGGATAATCCACCCCATTGCACTGCGTACTATGATTCAATGGGCGACGACGAGAATTATCGAGAAAAGGTTAAGGAAAAGCTGGGCGAGCGCACGCCTCTACACTTATCACGGATATGGATCGGCCGCGAGGGAATAGGAATCGAGGCGGTCCTAACCTCGAGTCAGCGTGCATTGACCCGATACCCCGAAGGAGCGACCGCCCATGTTACCCTCACCACTGCCAAAGGGTGGCCGCCGGAAAGTGTAGGTTGGATGGTGGGGAGGTTACGAGAAGTCCCCTTACAAGGTTATCGGAGTAAGAGAGGCCGCTGGACTTTGAAACGGCTCCAAAATGACGAAGGGTTCAATATTGACTTCAAGACTCAACGGAGGGATGGAGTGTTCGAAGCAACAGAGTTGCCTCCTAAGGGCACCTATGCCATGAGGGCAGTGCTGACGGACCCGGGTGAGTCAGATTACCTCCTAGCGGAGGTGCCAGACAATTTATGGCCTAAAAGCGACGGTGAGGTTGGACGGATGAGAGACGCCAAACCTTTAGTGATAGCAGTGCAGCCGGGGATGCGCTTGCCAAATGTAAAACAGTATAAGCTACGACCTGAGGCCGACGTAGGCATAGCACCGGTAATTCAATCACTAGTGGAACAGAAAATTATCGTGGAAACTAACAGCCCATGTAATACACCAATTTTGCCAGTGAAAAAGCCGTCGAAGGACAAATGGAGGTTTGTACAGGATTTAAGGGAGGTGAACAAGGTGATACAGGGTATACACCCACTAGTTCCAAACGGAGAAACCCTCATGATGTCAATTCCGCCGGACGCAACATACTTCACGGTCATCGACCTTTGTTCTGCGTTTTTCTCTGTGCCCATCGCGCCTGAGTCACAATACTTGTTCGCTTTCACCCATAGGGGGCGCCAGTATACTTGGACAGTGCTACCTCAGGGGTTTTCAGATAGCCCCACTCTGTTTTCCCGGGCGCTGCACCGCGACCTAGCGGATGTGGAATTGAAGGGAGGGTCAGTGTTGCTGCAATACGTTGACGATTTGTTGATTTGCTCCCCTTCAAAGGAGGCGTGCGAAATGGATTCTTTGGCCCTATTAAAGGCCTTGGCGGCCAAAGGCCACAAAGTAGGCAGACCAAAACTTCAGTTTGTGCGGCAGGTTGTAACTTACTTGGGACACGCCATTTCGCACGGCAAACGAGAATTGGATGCTGGACGAGTGACCGCTATTATGGAGCTGCCTCGCCCTTACTCGCAAAGGCAACTGCTGCGTTTCCTAGGTATGACGGGATATTGCCGCACTTGGATACTTGATTTTGCGCTGCTAGCTAAGCCACTATACGAGGCAACCAGATCAACCGCCTCGGACGAATTGGTATGGACACCAGAAATGAGGCGAGGTTTTGACGGGCTGAAACAGGCGCTGGTTACGGCACCGTCATTAGGACTCCCGGATTATGCGAAACCATTTACCCTTTACACTCACGCCGTGGGAGGTTTCGCCCAGTCAGTTTTGACACAGACCCATGGGGATAAGGAGCGGCCGGTAGCCTACTTTAGTAAAAAGTTAGACCCGGTCGAACAAGGGTTTCCGGTGTGCTTGCAAGCCGTGGCAGCGGCCAGGTACGCAGTAGAAAGAACAGCGGACATTGTTATGGGACACCCAGTAACGCTACGGGTACCACATTGCGTCACTTCGCTGTTGTTACAGCGAAGCACACAGCATTTGTCTAACACTAGATTAATGCAATACGAATCCGCACTGATCACTGCAGCCAACATCACGATCGAACGTTGCACGACGCTCAACCCAGCCTCACTGATGCCCACCCCAGAGGAGGGCGAACCTCATGTGTGCACCGACGTTGTGCAGCTAGTCTCCACGGTGCGATCGGATTTAAAGGACAATCCCTTAGAATATCCCGACTGTACATATTATGTCGATGGATCAGCTAGGCGCGCATGGGACGGGTCTCTGTTGTCCGGGTACGCCGTGTGCTCGGATAGCGAAACGGTAGAGAGCGGGCGTCTTCCACCTACATTTTCCGCACAGCAGGCGGAACTGTGCGCCTTGACTAGAGCGTGCAGCTTGGCGGAAGGCCTTGCCGTCAACATTTACACAGATTCGGCCTACGCTCACGGCGTAGTCCACGATAAAGGTGCCATCTGGAAGATGAGAGGTTTTCTCACATCTGCCGGTTCAGTGATAAAGAATGGCGCGTTGGTAGAAGGGCTCCTCCGAAGCATTTTACTTCCCCGCGCTATCGCGGTAATTAAGTGTCGTGGCCACCAAAGGGCGGACACTGACGTTGCCCGGGGCAATGCAAGGGCGGACGAGGCGGCAGGAAAGGCCGCCAACCAACAGATAGAACGCAACATGCCGATGGTGACACGAGCACAGAAGACAGCCGCACAGATTGCTGACATACCGACTGCGGGACCACCCGCCACACCAACTAAGGACGATATCATAAATTTGCAAAATGCTGCACCGACGGCCGAACACGAGGTCTGGCTCAAACGAGGAGCGATACGCCCTGGGCCAGGGGAAATGTGGACCCTTGATGAAAAACCTATAGCACCCCAGGCTTTACTGCCTTGGCTGGCACGCATGGCTCATCAGAATGGTCATGTGTGCCAGAGGGGGGTGATGGGACAGATAGACTACACTTGGGCAGCGCCAGGACTGTCACGGATTGTATCCGAAGTGTGCCGATCGTGCGTGGTCTGCCAGCAACACAATAGAGGGGCGCCGCCGAGACATGCACATGATGGGGGACGGCCCCCGCCTAGTGGGCCGTTCGCAACTATTGAGTTCGATTTTACAGAATTGGAACCAAGTATGTCATTTCGCTATGTGTTGGTGATCATAGATACGTTCACCAAATGGGTCGAAGCATACCCATGCGTCAAGTCCGATGCTCCGACAGTAGTGAAGCGCCTCGTGCGGGATTTTATGTGCAGATTTGGCATTCCCCAGATAATTTCGTCAGATCAAGGGGGCCATTTCACGGCGCAGGTGGTTAAGGGCATCCTGAAGGCGTTGGGCGTTAAACAATCCTTCCATTGCGTCTACCACCCACAGTCCTCAGGACTTGTGGAACGAACGAACAAGACTTTAAAAAATAAACTAGCGAAACTTTGCGCAGACACAGGCTTGAGGTGGCCAGAGGCTCTTCCGCTTGCATTGATGAGCATTCGTTCCACCCCGGGTCGCACTACGGGACTTTCCCCCCACGAAATATTAATGGGACGACCTATGAGCTTGCCCGTTTCAGCACCAACAGACATGTCCACCCTTGCTTTGCCAGTAATGGATGACATGCTTTTGAGATTTTGCATAGGCTTGTCGAATGTGGCACGCAGCATCCATGCTCGAGTACGAGAGGCGCTGCCTGAACCAATAGGCCACGCCATCCACAACTTCCAGGCCGGCGACTGGGTGCTTGTAAAGCACTTCACCCGCAAGGCTGCTTTGGAGCCACGGTGGAAGGGACCATTCCAGGTGCTACTGGTTACACCGACAGCAGTCTTCTGCGAGGGTAAACCTTCGTGGATCCACGCCACCCATTGTAAGTTGTCCATTCCCGCACCACAATTCACACAAGACACCACACCTCTCACTGCTGACAACACCGCACCTCACACTGCTGAAGACAATGCATCGTCTAGGGCACCACAGTCTCCTAAGGGCGGCGATGACGGTCACGATGATGGGAATTCTGGGTAGCTGCCTCAAACCCCCTGCCGGAGATAGGCTCTTGAACTTTGAGCTACTGAGAAAGGACCTCCCCAAGTACCCAGGAGCCGACAACTATTCAACATTTCCCCTCTATCCCGTCAAGTATATAACGGCTAACTGGGGAGACAAAATAGCGGTGAATTGCTGCAACCTGGAAACGAGCTTTAAGTGGTTATCTGTAAGATGGGCGGAAGCTATAGTGGTACACAATAACACACCACAGGCACGCATGACAAGCACGCGCCTAGTCCTGACTAAGGTTAGAAAAGTGGAAAATGGAACATATGGGGACATAAGCGGCCGACATGCCCGAGGATATGGATGGGGCAAGGGCGTTGAGAATACCACCCTCACGTTGCGTTATGCCCCCATTGGTCCGGATACAACAATGATACTTGAATGTGGAATATGGCCCCCTCGCACGACAATCCCAAATGGAACCACATCTTACCTTCGACCTAGTTGCGCCGCTTACGTCATTAAGACCCCGCCTGCCCAGAAAGTAAGAAAGAAGCCAGAGGAGAACACATACTGGAAGGTCGCACGGCATATGGCCACATTACAGAATAGGACACGGTGTTGGATGTGTATGCACCTTCCCCGCACCAGCACAACAGGAATACCAATGGTAGCGTTACCCCTATCACTCAATGATTTGTGCTCAAAGCCACTAGATACCAAATGCCTTAGTACAACCCTGACAAGCCAAGGTTCTGACGGAACTGCGTGTAAACGAGTTTTCCAGTACTCGCCCCCCATCCAGTCCCGACACTTTGAGGAACGTCCGGCGCCGGTTTGGGTTAAGCCGGCTAAGGGGGCCCTCTGCTTAGAAGGAAAGGGCCAAATAACGGTAGGCAAATCTGTGTGTAGAGCTACCCTCCTCACGGACCCTAGGGAAGGGAAACACATGCTGTTAGTAAATGTTACGAGTTCGCCTTTACATAATCTCACACACCTCCAGTTGGCATGGGAAGGGGTAAACGGAACAAACACTATCGCAGACCGTCGCACTTGCATGACCACTCATTTAGTGGCTCCACACGGAACCATGTTTGTATGCGGGAACAAAGCTTACCCGTATTTACCTGATAATTGGGGAGGACGTTGCTATTTAGGATCAGTTTTCCCAGAAATGGAAATGCGACAACACTTGCATAATACCCCCGCACTCATAAGGACACAACGAAGCACCTATTGGAACAACGACGGCACCACCACCTTACATGGCGCTGATTGGGAGAAGGCCGTTAGTTTCTTTTTCCCATGGGCTGGGACGGTCATGAGCAGTTACCGCATTGACAAAATTGCGTTAATCTTAGAAACTGTGGCCAACGCCACCACTACAGCACACGACGAAATGTTGGACACAGTTGTCCATCTGCGTACAATGGTTATGCAAAATAGGGTTGCATTAGATATGCTATTGGCAGAACGAGGAGGGGTATGTGGGATAATTGAGGGTAAATGTTGCACTTTTATTCCTGACCCCTCACAGGGCGTCAGTGCTGCTATTATAACGTTAAGGGAAAGCGCTCACTCATTGACAAGGGATCGACTGGATCGGGAAGCCTCCCACCAGTGGCTTACCGACTGGTTCAAAGGGTGGACAGGCACAATTGTAAAGTGGGTACTAACCGCCTTGGCAATAGTCCTTGGAATCGTGGTTTGTTGTGTAATAATCAAGGCTTTAGTCCTTGCGTGTGTGAGGAAGTTTTCCACAGGATGGACGCTGAAGACGACGACAGAAAAGGCCATGGTGATGCTTGAAAAGCTGACCGCGGGTCCAGATGACACACTGGCCATCGACGTGACTGCAGACCGCGGATCCTGGAACGACGACCCGGACGAGCCACTGGGCCGCGACAATGAGATCTCCGCTTCCGAAGATTGTTCTTCCATTGTTGATATTACCGATAATGATGTCGAGTACACTTATGCGGACCTCGAAGCATTTCAGGCTGCCAGGAGGCCGTTTAAACTGGGCCCCGACACGTCGAATGAAGAAATCGACGATTTCCTGAAGGATTCCTCTCGTTTCTTCACGATGTGCCATGCCGTGGCTATGACTATGGGTGGCCGTCGACGCCGCAGGCCTACGCCACCTGAGAATAATGTTACCAATGATGTTACCAATGATGATGTGGGCCACTTGCGAGGGTCCCCGACTGATGTTTATATTTCAATGCAGGCTTTGCCTCCCCATGTCTCACAAGCCCACAGTGAGTCAAACGCCACTGACCCAGTCCGGGATTTGGACCCAGCTGTGAACCCAAGCCCGGATGGAGAGGAACTCGATCGTGAAAATACTCTGAGTTCCGAGTCTGATTGTTTTGGAGATTCGCCCGTGGATAACAGCGAAGCAAGCAGCATCGCCTCGGACGATCTCGACTTTGACCCAAAGGAAGTTTCTCTCCCACCTTTGGATCGTTATGCTTTATTTCATGGCCATAGGTTTGAGCCACCTGATACTGACGATGTTGTGTCTTCCCCAGATCACCAGCACGTAAGAGACCTCATGAACATGAATATCGATTGAGCGCTGAAGATCTACAAGGATTTCACTTGGGGAAGCCTGGGCGAGCTCCAGTTGGGGAGGAGTCCGGCTGCACCTCTGTGGACCAAGGGTGGGTCGGAGATCTTCCTGGGTGTGGACCCCGGTGGAACCAGAGGTCTTCGTTGTGGATTTGGCGCGCTATTCGATCTTCATGTCTCTACGGTCTCACCTCATACACCCATCTACACCCGCCTTACATCATACATCCACTTACACCCACTTGCACCCACACACCCGCGGATCATCCTGCTGAGTGCGCTGTGCGGTACGGGGGTACGGGACATGCTCACTGGGATGCATTCGTGTGGTACGTTACGTTTAGTGAATCCTTTACACTGTCTCTCCCACCTCTCTTGGTGGATTTTGTGTGCCATTTGATCACTCTGCTTTTACGGCCTTACATTGCATACTCACATACAGACGCGAATCATCCTACTGAGTTTGTGTGGTGCTTTGGTACGGGACATTCTTACGGGGCTGCCTTCGCGTGATATGTTGAATGATTTTTCTGTTTTGTTTGAAATAAAGGCCTTTGATTGGCTCGTAGATAACTTTGTATCTTAGATCCAAAAGGGCGGTATGTAGGGAGCTGTAATGCCCCTCCCCCTTTGTATATCCTTGCTGCTTATCCAATTACCAAGTATAACCAATTATATGTTTTGTTTTGACTTGCTACTGTACTCTTTTATGATACTGAGTTCTTTCTTGTGCATTGAGGATGTGTAATATCCTAATAAGGAGTTCTCTGCCTGTGAGCTCTGGCCTGCGTGGGCACAATCTCTAGTTCCCCTTCCCAGGCCTTGGAGGCAACTGTTATCTCCCTTTGCCTTTCTCCTGACTTTGCCCATATCTTGCAAGTTGACAGTTTTATGAGTGTACACTCCCTTTGTACTTTCCCAAGCAAGCTTTCTATACAGAAAGTTGTAAACACGTTGCCACATAATGCTGACCATCTCCTTATCTGAGCTAACCCATGACTGGCCTTGGATGAACTTCCTTTAATTAACTGAACAACAGGATGGGACTATGGTGGGAGGTCCAATGAGCCCATTCTGTCTCTGTGTCTTGTGAGCTAACTCCACCCCTGATTTTCTTTATATAAAGCAATGTTAATTGAATTATTTCAGAGCATCTTGTTGTGCTGTTGGTCACTCCTCGTGAGTTTCAATACAACTTTTGCTGTCCTCAAGCTTGTGTACTCGAGTTCTAATAAATATATCCGTTGCTCCTTTCTTCTGAGTCTTCTGAGTCCCAAGTCCTAAGTCTCAATCCGACATATATATATATATATATATATATATATATATATATATATATATATATATATATATATATATATATATATATATATATATATGTTGCTCGGCTTGGCTCCGCCCCTCCCGAAAGCGCACGCTGTGTCACGCTTTTGACGTTCGCGAGATGAGGCTGAGGGCGCGCGGTGCTGCTTGAGGAGAACTCTAGAATAAACAAGAGATATCCATTTTTTAAATACTTTCGTTCAATTAATGATATCTGCCAAACCACGTGCCCTATCGTAAATTCCAAAAGGTCATTTTAGTAGACTGACATGCTGAACAGATCTGTGAAGTTTCCCCTCGATTGGATCAAAAATGAGGGCCAGGTGGATATAAAATTTCCTACCCCAATTGGGTGAATTTTAGGAGACACCATCTCCGTACTGAATGCCCATTGGCTCCTTAAGGGAGCTCACCCACCCTGGTGTTGTAGGTGCTCACTCACTCACCCAACACATTCAGGTGTTGTTTTTAGCCCTGACAGGTCACAGTCACAGTCACATTGTCCACTAGCAAAGTCAGTTAGGGGTGTCGGTTTAGTCGCCGCCAACCCAACCATGCGGCCGGTTGCACTGGGTTACATGTTACCAGTTACAGTCCCAAAAGACTGACCTGACTAAAGTGGTTTTGCACACTGGATGTAGTGCACGAAGGTATAAAGGAAGATGATTATGTCGAATGGAAGGTTTGCAGTATTGCACAAGACATTGTGTATGCTGTATCACAGGCTGTGGCACCTGGGACATTTAAATTATGTATGAAGTGAAAATAAACTGTCTGTTTTGCATATATTATGTAACCAAGTGAGAGGAAATATATTTGGTGTGAACGATGTAAAATATAAAAAAATTCATGGAAATGCTTCATTTGGCCTCTGTCATCTTTAAATGACCCTCAAGTAGAAAATCGACTATGGCATTCACCCATATTATTTTCTCTACGCTATAAGTAATTGATTTTGCAAAGATGCCAGCTATTAACAAAAAAATGTCGTCGGAAGTCGAAGATCAGGTCTTGGTTGGTCTACTAATAAATTAACCCTTAGGCTGGAAGCTAAGTCACCAAGACGAGCATGGCCGTCATCATAATCGGCTGTTTTAATCCGCTGCTAGAAGAAAGTCTCAGCATAGTCACCCCAAGTATTTTTCCCTCGTCTTCTCGTTCCAAATTTCTGCTCCCAAGCATTTGTCAAAAATCATCACTCCACCTTTTAGGATGCCTTCCTCGACTCCTGCCACCCTCCGTACCATCGCTGTGCTGGTCCATCTGTTATCTGCTCTTCTGCTGGCATCTCTCACCCAGTTCCATTGTTGAGTCCAATTGTTTTTAAGATGTTGTGAATCATTGTTTGGTCTCTCATGTATTTGTCTTCATCTTTGCAGCTGAGATGAGGCCAAACATATTTCTTTCCCTATTTTGCTATGCTACTGTTAGCTTATGCTCCATCTGTGCTCACAACTACTTAAAGTGTATCGAGCCCCCCTCGTGGGGCACCATCTCATTGACTGGATTTGTGTTGAGTAGGGTATATATATATATACACAAAGAATTAAGTTAAGCACCCCCCCCGTTTTTTTACAACCTCGCACATTACAAGTTTGTTGTCGTCACAACAGTGTAATATACCCATGATATTGCTATATTTTCTGGAGAAGTGATATTATGGTCACATAAAAACATAACAATCATGCCGTTTTCAATATTTTATTCTGAATAATTTAAGGTGAAATTTTTTGGGAATTTTAGGCATATTTTCACCTCAATTTAAGTATGGAGCTATAGGTCCATCACGGACAGTGTGGATGACGTTTATGTTTTCTAACGTACAGTCATTGTTCTGAGAAGACCTCTAGCGATCTTTGCGTCAATAACGTGTGTAGGACCCACGTGATCGGATCACTGACTCAACCCGACGTCTCATAGACCCTGTAAGCCGTCGTATGTGTTGCTGTGGCAGGTTGTTCCATTCCCGATGTAATGCACGTTCCAATTCATCCAGATTGGCTATTGGAGGGACCATCTTCGCAATTTGTCGTCCCAACATGTCCCGAACGTGCATTACATCGGGAATGGAACAACCTGCCACAGCAACGCATACGACGGCTTACAGGGTCTATGAGACGTAGGGTTGAGTCAGTGATCCGATCACGTGGGTCCTACACACGTTATTGACGCAAAGATCGCTAGAGGTCTTCTCAGAACAATGACTGTACGTTAGAAAACATAAACGTCATCCACACTGTCCGTGATGGACCTATAGCTCCATACTTAAATTGAGGTGAAAATATGCCTAAAATTCCCAAAAAATTTCACCTTAAATTATTCAGAATAAAATATTGCAAACGGCATGATTGTTATGTTTTTATGTGACCATAATATCACTTCTCCAGAAAATATAGCAATAACATGGGTATATTACACTGTTTTGACGACAACAAACTTGTAATGTGCGAGGTTGTAAAAAAACGGGGGGGGGGTGCTTAACTTAATTCTTTGTGTATATATGGTACATCGGTTAAAATGAGCAGCTCAGCAAGATCTATTGATTTCCGGTGATTTTAGATGGGTTTTTTGATAAAGTCGCCGGTGGCATTGTTTTCAGGTTGTCCGTCCGGCTGTCCGTCCGTGATAGGTTTTCGTGACCACGATAAGTTGAGAACGGCTGAAGGGATATTAGTCAAACTTGGTGCAGGTATGTATAATGATGTAAAGATGAACCGATTAGTTTTGGGGTCAAGAGGTCAAAGGTCAAAGTCTGTTATAGGTCTATAACTTGAGAACGGGTGAAGTGATCTAATTCAAACTTGGTACAGGTATGTATAATGATGTAAAGATGAACTGATGAGAATTTGGGGCCAATAGGTCGAAGGTCAAAGGTCAAAGTCTGTTATAGGTCTATAACCTGAGAACAGCTAAAGGGATACAATTCAAACTTGGTACAGATATGTATAGTGATGTAAAGATTAACTGATTAGATTTTGGGGTCAAGAGGTCAACGGCCAACAGTAAGAGGTCATGTTAGGTAAAAATGGAATAACTGGTGAATAGCTGAAGGGATTTAAATTAAAACTTGGTACAGGTATGTATAATGGTCAACATTATACATACCTGTACCAATCGAGTGTTCAGACACCAAATGAGTGTCTCAATCGAGTGTTTCCGGTCTTCCGTTTCCGGTCCCTCGAGCAAGCAAGCGACTTCGACCTCTGCACGGCAGCAAAGTTAAAGTATTTTTTCCATTCGTGTCTTGGTCAATTTCTACTCGTTTTTTATTGTGCACGTGTTGCAGTGTGTTTTCCAGTTGGTGTTGATTTGCAATTCATGCAAACTTTTGTATAATTTAATCGTTTTCTGTTCCCACCACGTGCGCGGCCTGGAACCTCTAGGCTCCCTCCCCCCCCCATCAGTGTTTTGTGAATTTAAGTTCTTTCCTTCGCTGTATTGCTTATTTCTTAGATTTTCTCTTCTCCCCCTAACTTCCCCGAACATCGACCACTTGTCTAACGTTTTAAATACCGTCTGGCAAATACCGTAATTAATCGTGTTCTGCTCCTCGTGTGCGGCCTTGTATCCCCGTCGGTGTTTGTTAACTTAAGTCCCCTACTTAGTGTTTTGCTTGGCTCTTAGATTTTTCCCTTCTACCCCGAACATAATACTCTTTGGCTGACGTTTTAAATCCCCACCACCCCCCCCACCCCCCAAAAAAAACAAAAAAACAAAAAAACAAAAAAAAAACATTATTTTCCTTTCTCCACGTGTGCTGTTGTCTAATCCTGTACTTCTGTCCAGGTGCACTGTTCGCCCCGCCCCCATTATCTCCTTGCCATCCACCTTTTGCCCTGTTCACGTGACTCGTGGTGGTCCCTCTCGGCCCACCCCCCGTTGGAATTTTGTGCATTTAAGATTGTTCACGGTTCTGTTTAAATATTATTTAAATATGTTTAAACTTTCCCCTTCAGTGTTTTATTCAGTGGTATATTACAACATGCTGTTTTTCTTCATATTTAAAAGGCTTCTTTCAATTTCCTCTCTAACTCATTCCACTTCAAAAAAAATAAATTCAATCCCTTATAACTCTAAATCACTGCATGCTCTAAATCACTGCATGCTCTAAATTCACATTCATTCCATCCCTCCTCCATCGTTCTTAATCGGATTGCTGACTTGAAAATCACAATAAACCCAATTTGTTATCAATGTTCGTCTTTCATTAATCATCCACTTTATAAACTCACCTCTTGCCCCTACACTCCTAAACTCCCCCCTTGCCCATCCACTCCTAAACTCCCCCCTTGCCCCTCCACTCCTAAACTTCCCCCTTGCCCTTCCCCTCCTGAACTCCCCCCTTGCCCCTCCCCTCAAAATCCTCCCCCTTGCCCCTCCCCTCAAAATCCTCCCCCTTGCCCCTACACTCCGAAACTCCCCCCCTTGCCCCTCCACCCCTAAACTCCCCCCTTGCCCCTCTCCTCCTAAACTCCCCCCTCACTCCTCCCCTTCAAAACTCCCCCCCAACCCCTCCCATTCAAATCTCCTCCCATACCATTCCTTTCCAATTCTCTCTCCCCCCTCCTCCTCCTGAAAGCTGCCTCATCCCCTTCTACTTTCCTCGGCCCCCCCCTCAAACAACCCCTCACTGTGCCTCATCCCTTCACCATCAAACCTTTCGTTCTCCTCATCCTTCCCTTTCTTGTAACTCTTCTGTAATCTCTGACACACTATCAACTGCTCTCCCTACCTCCCCCTCTCATCCTTCATCTTACCCTACCTCTCCCCTCCCCTGTCCTGTCCTGTACCCGATGCTCCCCCTCTCTCTTCATTAACGGTATGGACCTCAAACATCCGGGGCCTTCGCTCAAACCTGACTGATCTCTCAATACAGGTTGCTTCTGACAATCCTGACTTGATCTGCTTAACAGAAACTTTCCTCCTTCAAGATGTCTCTGATTCCTTAATATCTTTTCCTGGTTACTCCCTCCTCCGGTACGATAGACCTGAGCCTCGTCCTGGTGGTGGGGTGGCTATCTTTATCAAAAACTGTCTTCCTCACTCTCCTTGCACTGCCCTCTCTCCACCTCACCCCCAGGAGTACCTCTGGCTACGGCTTCCTCTCCGCTCCCACCTTTTGTTCATATGTGTTGTGCACTGTCCTCCAAACAGTGAATGAATGAATGAATGATCGTTTTAAAGGCCATTTTCCACGCTGGAGCAGTGGTTAGCCTTGCGGGCCCCATGACAATCATGGTTCCCTGTTTGAGGCAGTGGTGAGTCCTCCAAACAGTGATGACTCCATTTACATTTCACTGTCTGACAACATGGACCAACTTCTATCCACTCATCCCAACTCTCTCTTCCTCATATGTGGCGACTTCAACTGTCATCATGCCAGCTGGCTGAGTGTGGGTTCATCTCTCACCAGCCATGGCACCTCAGCAAAGGACTTCTGTGACTCACTGGGATTGACACAAGCTGTCAATTTCCCGACCCGTATCTCAGCCAATGGTGTATCTTCTCGTCTAGACTTGGTTATGACAAACTTCCCTGCTAATGTCTGCTGCTTTTCTTCTGCCCCAATCGGTTCTTCTGATCATGTGCTTGTTAAAGTGGACATCTCTCTGGCCATTCTCAGAGAGCCTCCTCAGCGTCGCCGAGTCTGGCATTTCACTCAGGCCGACTGGCACTGTCTTCAAGCAGCCATCAATCATCTGGACTGATCTCCCATCTCCACTGCCTCTGACATCAACTCATCCTGGGAATTCTTCCAAAGCAAACTGCTCTCTCTCATGCACAGATTTATCCCATCTCGTCTTCAGTTGTCTTACCCTTCCTCCCGTCCATGGTACACTGAATCTTGTGGTGAGGCAGTTGCCCTGAAACAAATTGCCTTTGCCTCTTGGAAGGCTAATTCAACTGAAGGCAATCTCAGTTCCTTCCACCAAGCTCGGAACAAGTGTGTGTCTACCCTCAGGAGTGCCAGGAAGCACTATCTCTCCACACTCAAGAATGAACTCTCAAACCTGTCTCCTTCCTCCAAATCCTGGTGGCATCTGGTCAAATCCGTTTCTGGTGTTTGTTCCCCCTCCATCCCCTCCCTTACCTCAAATGGCTACACAGTTGACACCGCACGTGACAAAGCCGAATGCCTCAACACTGTTTGCCTCAAAATATTGTGTCCCAAACCCATCTCTCTCTGATTTAAATCAAACTTGTTACAATAATTATAATAATGAAATAATGTCGGCGGAGGCATATCGGTCGACGTCGTGACGTCGAAGATTGTCGTTCTAGTTTCAACCTAGAAAAGGATACAGCGATTTGAAGGTTTTCAAATCCAGTGATCAAAACCTTGAGCTCCAGGTATGGGCAGGTGAGGGCAGTATGACAAAAAAACCCTCGTAGTGACCTCCACAGATACATCTACACCCTTCGAATCACAGTTTAAACAAAAATAATAATAGAAAAAGACAGGGAGAGAGAGAGAGAGAGAGAGAGAGAGAGAGGCGAAGAGGGGTCAAAGATTTCTCTGAAGTTTGACCTCAAGTTTTTCTCCATGACCCAAACTTTGGGTGGCGAATTGGATGGAAATTAGCGGGCGATGGAAAGAGCACGAAAAATATAGTTGAATAAGCCTAACTTCGTTTCCCCCCCTTGTTTTTTAAATTTCGATTTCTAAGGGCTTACTTTAAGTAGTTCATGTCCATGTCTCACAAATGAAACAATACATTGGTTGAAAAGTTTCCGTTTTCGCCAGATTACTTCTCACGATGGAATCTCAGATTGCCTCTCATCATGGTGTTCAATTTTCCATGCATTTTGTATTCATGCATATACTCAATTTTACAACCTTCACCTTTTTGGTATCATCAATTTTGTCTTTTACATGTTCATCTTTATACCACCTTTAGAGGCCATTTTTCCCCGCAAAGCGGGGGTTGGCCTTTTTCGGGAACCGTGGTTGTTGTTGTTTTTCGGTCCCCTTTTTGAAGCAATGTTTTACGGCCGGATGCCCTTCCTGACGCCAACCCTTTTTGCCGCCTTTAACGACAAACAGGGAATTACCAGTGAACTGGTACTCAATACCATGATATTCATGATACATGACACATGACATGACACATGATACATGACATGATACATGACAATTCATGATATTCAGTGATTCAATGTTCACCTTTAAACCATGATATTTGCTTGTTTCAGCCAGTTCTGTCCACATATTTTCCATTCCTTCAAGGCTTTCTGTTACGACTAAAACTGTATATCAGCAAATCGTGTGCAGCTAAGCAGCTCTCCAATTATGGAAATACCCTACTTTTCCTTTTACACAGAAAGGTTCAAATGAGTTTTCCAAACATGCTGCAAATCATTTTGGTGAGATGGCATCTCTCTGCCTTGCTCTCTTCTATATTCATACATTTTATTCATACTCTTCTATATTCAATCACAATTATTAAATTCATCTTACTCTACTGGTGTTGTGTCATGTGACTGCTTGATATAGTTACTGGCATCGGCCCACCTGCTGTAGACAATTAAAAGTGCTAATAATTACACAAAGTGATATTTTTCTGGAACACACTGCAGACCAGAAAGTTATTTTTGAGACATGACCATAACCATATTTTGCCTTGCCAAACTACAATGGAAAGTTTTTGAGATGTAAAATGCCAAGCAATCAATAATTATGAAGTTTTTGTCATTTATACTACGCACGCACGCACGCACGCACACACACACACACACACACACACACACACACACACACACACACACACACACACACACACACACACACACACACACACACACACACACACACACACGAAAAAGTAAGTACACCCCATGTAAAGTTTTGACTTTTTCAACATATTTCAACATACAGCTATTTGATCTTCATTTCAACAATATTGATAGATAAAGGTGATACAATATAACAAATATCATGAAACATTTACATTTTGTAGTCCATTGTATAATTTAAATAAACATAAATGCAAATTTCGCATGTGGAAAAAGTAAGTACACCCCTACATTTATCACTACTTCAAATACCTAAAATTAGAATCAGGTGCACCAGCTCAGGTGCAAATGATTAGAACATCGTTAGAGAGGATCTTGCAGGAACCTGTCTTATTTAAACCTCAGACATTTAGTTTGGTTTGCTCTTTGTTGTTGAAGTGTGCTGTGTCACCATGCCGAGATCAAAAGAGCTCTCTGAGGCCTTCAGAAAGAAGGTTATAGATGCCTACGAGTCTGGGAAGGGATTTAAAAAGATCTCCAAACAATTTGAAATCAATCATTCGACTGTCCGGAAGATCATCTACAAGTGGAGAAGATTCCAAACAACCGCCAACTTGTTCAGGCCAGGCCGCCCAGCAAGTTCAGCCCGAGAGCAGACCGCAAGATGCTGAAAGAAGTCTCTAAGAACCCCAGAATGTCATCACGGGACCTACAGGTAGCTCTTGCCACTGTTGATGTCAAAGTGCACGAGTCTACCATTAGAAAGAGGCTGCACAAATTTGATCTACATGGGAGGTGTGCCAGGAGGAAACCTTTGCTGTCCAGAAAGAATATCAGGGCAAGACTAAAGTTTGCCAATGAACACCTTGGCAAAGACCAGCACTTCTGGAACAATGTGCTCTGGACAGATGAGTCAAAGGTAGAGCTATTTGGCCACAGTACCAGAAGACATGTTTGGCGAAAAACCAAAGACAGCATTTGACCACAAGAACCTGATACCAACTGTAAAGCATGGTGGTGGAAATATTATGGTTTGGGGCAGCTTTGCTGCATCAGGGCCTGGGCAGCTCACCATCATGGAATCCACTATGAATTCTTCATTGTACCAGAGGGTGCTTGAGGATAATGTGAGGCCATCTGTCGGAAAGTTGAAGCTCAACCGAAGGTGGACCTTGCAACATGACAATGACCCTAAACATACCAGTAAATACACCAAGGAATGGCTGAAAAGAAAGAAATGGAGGGTTCTGGAATGGCCAAGTCAAAGCCCGGATCTAAATCCCATCGGGATGTTGTGGGGGGATTTGAAACGAGCTGTGCATGCAAGAAACCCCTCAAACATCGCACAGCTGAAAGAATTCTGCATGGAGGAGTGGGCAAAAATTTCTCCCAGTCGATGTCAGAGACTGGTAGACAGTTATAAGAAACACCTACTTGAGGTTGTTTCTGCCAAAGGGGGCAATACCACCTATTAGAGCCAAGGGTGTACTTACTCTATCCACATGCGAAATTTGCATTTATGTTTATTTAAATTATACAATGGACTACAAAATGTAAATGTTTCATGATATTTGTTATATTATATCACCTTTATCTATCAATATTGTTGAAATGAAGATCAAATAGCTGTATGTTGAAATATGTTGAGAAAGTCAAAACTTTACATGGGGTGTACTTACTTTTTCACGTGACTGTGTGTGTGTGTGTGTATATATATATATATATATATATATATATATATATATATTACATGGCCAAAAGTATGTGGACACCAGAACATCACACCCGTATGTGCTCGTCGAAATCTAATTCCAAAATCATTGGCATTAATATGGAGTTAGTCCCCGCCTTTGCTGCTAAAACAGCCTCCACTCTTCTGGAAAGGCTTTCCACAGGATGTTGGAACATTGCTGTGGGGATTTGCTTCCATTCAGCTGCAAGAGCATTAGTGATGTCGGGCACTGATGTTGGGCGATATCGGCCTGGCTCGCAGTCAGCGTTTTAATTCATATCCCAAAGGTGTTCGATAGGGTTGAGGTCAGGGCTCTGTGCAGGCCAGTCAAGTTCTTCCACACCGATCTCGACAACCCGTTTCTGTATGGACTTCGCTTTGTGCACGGGGGCATTGTCATGCTGAAACAGGAAAGGGCCTTCCCCAATCTGTTGCCACAAAGCACACAATCGTCGAGAATATCATTGTATGCTGCAGCGTTAAGATTTCCCTTCACTGGAACTAAGGGGTGCCCAAAGCATGAAAAACAGCCCCAGACCATTATTCCTCCTTCACCAAACTTTTCAGTTAGCACTATGCATTCGGGCAGGACGCGTTCTCCTGACATCCGCCAAACCCAGATTCGTCCCTCGGACTGCCAGATGGTGAAGCGTGATTCATCACTCCAGATAACATTTGATTCATCACTTTGCACTGCTCCAGAGTCCAATGGCAGCGAGCTTTACACCACTTCAGCCGACATTTGACATTGCACATGGTGATCTTCGGCTTGTGTGCGGCTGCTCGGCCTTGGAAACCCATTTCTTGAAGCTCCCAACGAACAGTTGTTGTGCTGACGTTGCTTCCAGAGGCAGTTTGGAACTCGGTAGTGAGTGTTGCAACTGAGGACAGATGATTTTTACGAGCCACACACTTCAGCACTCGGCGGTCCTGTTCTGTAAGCTTATGTGGCCTACCACTTCGCGGCTGAGCTGTTGTTGCTCCTAGATGTTTCCACTTCACAATAACAGCACTTACAGTTGACCGGGGCAGCTCTAGCAGGGCAGAAATTTGATGAACTGACTTGTTGGAAAGGTGGCATCCCATGACGGTGCCACGTTGAAAGTACTGAGCTCTTCAGTATGGCCCATTCTTCTGCCAATGTTTGTCTATGGAGATTGCATGGCTGTGTGCTTGAATATATATACCGGTACCTGTCAGCAATGGGTGTGGCTGACACAGCCAAATCCACTAATCAGAAGGGGTGTCCACAAGGAAGGGCCATGTAGTGTGTGTGTGTGTGTGTGTGTGTGTGTGTGTGTGTGTGTGTGTGTGTGTATGTATGTATATATATATATATATATATATATATATATATATATATATATATATATATATAGTTTTTTTGTTGTTGTTTTGAAGAAAGAAAGGCGCTTCCAACAGAAAATATAACTAGATCTACTTCGCAAATTTAAGCATATACGAAAGAGCAGACCCGGTCTCAGGCGACGTTTCAGTCGCTTTACAGCAGGCTGCCTCAGGCCAATGGACGACGAGCCTCGGCATGTGAGGGTTTTTTATTCACCATGTGGATTCTGGTCACGTGCCGGTGCTCGAGGTTAGATGGAGGAGTTTTTTTGTGTTTGTTTTTGCAAACCTCAAGCAAATAAACATCAAAGCACATCATTGATGGGCTGATCTGCTCTTAGTTTTGTTCTTACTTACATTTTGATCTGGCGTTGTACGAGTGTGCGTGAGCATGTGTGTGCTTGTTGTTGTTGTGTTTCCGGGGCATGGACCTGTGTGGTTTCATGTCCGGGTTGCATACGATGAGGTGTGGGTTGTGTGATGGTTGGAGTTTCTGTTGGGTGTTGTACATACGTGTGTGTGCCGATTGGGAAAGTGTTGTTGTTTGATGCTCAGCATGTCCAGGTGTTTGTACCATCCAGTTTTTGTTATTTGTATGAGAGGTGTGCATTGTGTGGGTATGCCCACCGTCTCCCCAGTTACACCACCCTCTCGGCTCTTCAGATGCCATGCTTCCAGTATCAATGTGTCGTTTGTTGGACGTCGTGTCTCGGACACGAGTCACATCAAAGTCAAATTTGTGGCCAGATTGCAGGCCTCCCCCCCCCCCCTCCTTCCCATGCCTCCTCCCCCCCCCCCTAGCCCTCTCCCTCCCACGGATCTTCCGTTGTCCCTGTTCTCTACTGTTGTACTTGTGTGCTTCCCTCTCTCTCCCCATCTTGTCTCCCGCTCCCTTTTTTGTATGTTTTGTGTATCCGTTCGTTGTTGTTTCTTATGATTAATGTTAGCTCCTACACGAGCCTTGATCTTGTATACAAAAAAAGAAAAAGACGTTGCGGATGGTGCGTAGAGGTTTGTTGGCTACACCAATCCATGCGCTGTGTACTATCCTGCCAATCCTTTGAGAAGGCCCGCCCGGGTAGTATGGCACAGTGCCCATGTGTGTCTGGCTCCTTCCGTTCTGACTGTTTTGGTTATTTCAGAGTAGGGAGTATCCCTTTGCTGTTCCCATTTTTGAGCAAGACTCCTCTATCTAATCCGGTTTCTTTAGTTGAATCGGTTTTGGAAGAGGACACAGTCCATGTTCGAGCTACACTGCGTTTGTGAGAGATTGGGTTGCAGGAATTCAAATCCAGTAATCTGTTGGTGTGGTTGGTTTCCTGTAGACCGACGTTTTTAGGTAGCCATGCGGCTTACGGTGTACCTCCACATCTAAAAAGGCGAATTTGCTTACTTTTTTCTGTTGAAATTGTAAACCTAATGCTGGGGAATACCCGGAAAGTTTCCCAAGTAGGTGCTCTACCATGTCTGTGTGCACAACAGCTAAAATGTTATCCACGTACCTGTTCCAGTATCGTGGGAGCAAATTTTCTTTAGTTCAAGTTCTTCCATTACCAAGTTTGCCACAACAACAGAGACCGGTGAACCCATAGCTGTGCCAAATATTCATAATTGACTCACACATGAAGAGGAAGTTGAATGGTGTGCACCACTCAGCATCTGCTACTGGAGTGCATCCAAAATCATGGTATATAACTTATCATCGAAAATCCGAAGGGGTGCGCACCTGCTGCACCACCACCTACCTGGATCCGCCAATGGGAGGTGATGAAGTGTGTGAATGGTGTCCGGGAAGAAATGGGGTCGGGTCAAATTGATGGATACAAGTTGGTCTCTTTTTTTATTTATTTTTTTATTTATTCAAATATGGTAAACCAAGTGGGTAGTGCAGCAGAAGTGCAGCCATATTGAGTTTTACCGACCACCGACCAATCACAATGTCGCTTCTCGCCGCCCTTTACATATCTCATGGAATTATTTATTTCCCTTTCCTTTCCTCCGCTTCCCAATTTAAACCAAACGACAATTTAAACCAAACGACTCGCGAATACGTAATATGTAGATGGCAATACATTGAATCGGGGGAAGGGGGCATCAAGATGAGATGCCCTAATAATAATCCAAATAAAGATTATTTATTATTAATAATAAATTAACAAAGATTTCTAAATAAAGATTATTAATAAATTATTAATTAATAAATAATTGTTAAATAAATAATAATAAAAATAATTAATAAATAAGTATCAATTAATGAATAAATAATTATGAATACATAATAATTAATAAATTATTAATAAATAAAGATTTCTCATTTCTTTACTCTTCAAAAATTCCCACCACCAGTATTTGCAAATGAATGTTCCCTCAGGGTTCTCAAGCTGCAACGTTATTGCAAATAAAAATGTTAGAAAGGATAAAATAGCGATCAATCAAGCACTCGGATCCCTCACCGATTCCTTTGCAGTTTGCATTCGATACAAGCGGAAGGCGAATACTCGGCGCTTATTAGTCTGACGAATGGAGTTAATCTCGGCCATAGCCCGCGCCCGGTTTGCACCTCACACTCACAGATGTTCCTGGCATGACGTCTTCCTTTTCACACACGGATAACTTAGATTCTCCATCTCGCATCCCGTGGAGAAAAATAAATAATAATCGATTCCACCGTCAGGAATCTTGAACATCCGACTCCCTCCGGTGTATTTTACAGCTTTTTTCTGATGCTCCTGCCTCACACCTGGCTCGACTTCACGCTGTTGAATCCAAAGCTTTCAGAATCATTGGAATCTCCCGCGATGAAGCTATCTCTGAGGGCCTTTCACTCACTCACCGCAGGCAGGTAGGTGGTCTTTCTGTCTTCTACCGACTCCTCTCCGGCCTTGCTCCCCCAGCTCTCTCTGTGCTCTGTCCCACAAATATTCCTACAGGTCGCACAAGATCTGCCAGCAACCCTCTGATGGTTAAACTGCCGAAATCTCGGCTCTCTGCTCACCTTCACTCTTTCATTCCTCTTTTCTCCCGCCTCTGGAACAAACTCCCACACTCACTTCAATCACACTCCTCCCTCCAGGTCTTCAAAACAGCTGTTCACCACCATCTCTTATGTTCCCCCATCCAAAACCTTGATCTTTTCTACCCCCACTAATTCACCCCAGATCCACCTTGTTTGAAATTCCAACTTCTTTCCTGGAAGTCTTGGCAGTGTCCATATGTTTTATACCTCTCCCACCCCCCCCCCCCTTTCCCATGCCTCCCCCCCAAAGCCCTCTCCCTCCCACAGTTCTCTCGATGTCTCCATGTCTCTCGGTCCCTGCTCTCAAATGTTGTGTTTGTGTCCTTCCCCCTCTCTCCCCATCTTGTCTACCGCTCCCGATATTATTTGTTTTGTGTGTCTGTTTGTCTTTCTGTGTGATTAATGTTCGCTCTTTCACGAGCCTCGATCTTGTATACAAAAAAAAAAAAAAACCATCAGTATGTATCTCACGACTGAAATAGAAGAGCCGACAATATTTTGATAGAATGTTTTAGAAAATTTTGATTTTTCTAAAATTTAGATTATTATTCGGTCATCTCATCTTGATTCTCGAAGAGATGAACTCTAAAATCTGTCCGTTAACTGTCGGTTTACTTTTTCCTATTTTTGCTTGTCCTCCATTATCACCTGGCTGATTGTTTTGAAACTTCACACATGAATACAACACCCGCACAATCACTCGGGCTCCATTTTTCGATTTAAGATCATGGAGAATCCTGGGGGGGGGGGGGGGGGCACGTCATGATGCATCTCACATCCCCAAAACATTTGCAACAAAAAAAACCATGGTGTGGAGTCCTGTCACCTTGGTGAATGGATGTAGATGGTGCGAAGAGAATTCAATCCTCACTATACTTCTAAATGGCTTTAACACTTTTACTCTACCCGGGGTCTTTCCCTGCAAAACCATTGGCCATCTTACACTATGTGGTTCTAAGAACCGAACTCCCATTGACCAAACTGTGGTACTCACCAATGTGGGGTCTCACTCCCCCGATTCAACTCCCTGTGCCTTCGCACAATTTCCGGGCTGGGTCGTGTGGCTCACCAGCAGGTCTACTCACCTGCACACCTCCGCCACTGCAGTTGCCTTCGAGCTTACCTGCTCCTTAACCTAACCTACCTGGGGAAGGCCCTCTGGCTCCCTTACCCCACTACCGCCCTCTCTGGCGTCGGGCTACCCGGGTCCGTCCTCCGGATCCTCGGGCCCCACTGAACAACTCTACTGGCTCCCAGAGCCCACCTGCGGCCTCACCTGGCCGACATCCTAACAGTGGCGGAGTGCCAATTTAACCATACACACACTAACAGGCCACACGCCCAGCCATTTCCACTTCACTAATGCACCCATCCAAACACCATTCTACCACACGCACCACAGATGCCAATATCCACCACAATTTACCTATACCCTCTACCTACTCTTAAACTACCCTCCCCGGGTATTCATGAGGGGGGTCCATCTTCCCCATCCACTCCTTTCGCACCAACCACTCCACTCCACATATTCCACACTACTCACTCCACACCATCCATTCCATACTCCATACCATCTATTCCATTCAACCATTCGCTCCATGCTCCATTCACTCGTGCTTCACCTGCACACCTGTGCCCACACACCTGGTGTCACCTGCACACCTGGTGGCACGTGCACCCGTCTTTCCTCCCAGGCTCATTCATGCAATGCAATACACAATCACAATTACTCACTCATACACTGCATCATCTAAGCTGACTACCCCCTTCTGAAACTCGCGCTTCCCAGTCGCCCCTTATACTATTGCGCTCCCTCGTCGTTATAATCCATCTAATCTATTCTACGTCCCCACTACAGGTATCATGTCGCTACTTAACTCTACAGTTACCTATGGTGATCTTTCTAAATTCTATCATTTTATCCTAACCCTCCCAGGCTAGTTTACACAGCCAAAACCCCATAAACTAATGCTCATGTGCCCAGGGGATGTGAGGGATGGTGAATTTACCATCCCTCTACATCAGGCATCTCTCACTATCAATTTTGCCCATCCAATTTTTGCCAATAAAATTTGCCAATCATTACTGCCAATCATTTTTGCCCATCAATTTTGCCAATCATTCACTATCCCCAATTTCGAATCACTAGTAATTCCAAGCCAATTCACTATCAATTTCAAACAATAACACCATCATCCTCACATTCCGCTATATCTGAGCCTCTCGGTAAGTCATGACGTTTTCAAAGCTCGGCTTCGCAAAGCCGAGCAATGCATACGGGTGGTTTGGTCACATGCAGCTTGGGTCCGTCCGGCATTCGGTTCAGGGGAGGAGGTTTGGTTGGGCCAAGGTTTAAAGCACCATCCCTACGCGGGGCCTTTCGGTCTCCTGCCCGATGGGCCAGCCTTGCCCGGCCGGAACACCGCAACCACAAGGGGGCGCCGCTCCGATCCCTCCTACCTTCCCTCGAACCGGGCCGGTCGCCTTGCCCGGCAAAGTGCGGACGCGACCGTGCAGGGCGGGGCCCGGCGTGGATCGTGCACGACGCTCCGAACAGGAGCGACGCAGCACCGATCCCCGCCGGCTCCCGCAATACCCAAAGCCCGGCACGGACCGGGAGCTCGCATCGGCTAAACGTCGGTCGAACCGCTATCCCATTTAACGTCGATGCTCCCCGTACATGCTCACACCACTCGTTCCTTTTCCTCCTCACACATCCAGGTGTCTCCATACAATTCGTTATTGTACTTGCTCGTGCGTTCTCTTTCGCTCCATACTCAGGTCTACTCTTAACGTTCACCATACACTCTCGCGCACATTCTTGCGCACCCATTCTCCTCGCACACTCTATTATCACGCACACCTTCATTCCACACCTCTCCTCCGTAACACTCACCACGAGTGTGCACTCCTGCACATACCCACTCACGCGCTCCGATGTGCCCTCCCGCACACGCGCCACAACCAACTCAGGTGTGCCTCCTCGCACCCGCTCCTCATCCATCTCACTCTCCGTGTCACTCTCGTCACACATACACTCCGACGTGCATTCTCACTCGCACTCGGTATCACTCCCACACTTTGTAACACACTCACTCTTCGACGCACACTTTTTCCTCACACGCGTGCCATTCTCTCTCACACAGCGCACCACGGACCTTTTACGAGCGCCCAGGTTACGCCTGCATCCCAAGCACGCGAAAATTCTTTTCGCGACAAACACCTTACCGAAAAATCTCTTTGCCCCATATACTACCCGGATCACCTTGGGGATTCTTCTTCCTCGTTCCTCCAACACCTGCAAATCTTTACAAGGATTATGCAGCACGACATCATGATGCGAGCATGGACTTTCCACATTTTCTATCTTTTCCTCCCGCTGTTGCTCTACCAAGTCCGTCTCTCCAATCCCAATTTCCACTATTGGTTCCGTCATTTGAATTACTTTTTTCTTTCCCTCGACGACCGCTGGTCCGAATAAAATTTCCTTTTCTACCTCGGCGGTTGCCGGCTTCCCCATACCCCGGGTCGCGATTTCTATCCCAGTCATTTTAACCGCGCTCTGCTCCACCTTGCTCAACCCGCGCTCCTCGAACCACGTTACCTCGTCACGTACCCGTGTGCCTTTCCCGCTCAACATGCGATCCATGCTCTCCCCACATCTTTGTATGCTCTCACCCATTCTGTCCCCAAATTTACCTATTCGCTCCAATTTGCTGTCTAACCCCTCAAATGTGTTGTCTAACCCCTCAAATTTATTGTCTAACCCCTCAAATTTATTGTCTAACCTCTCTAATTTGCTTCCTAGGTCGTTTCTCAATTCCCCGATTTGGTTTCCCAATTGTTCACTCGTCTTGACCATAAGGGCCCTCATTTGTGCCATAAAGAGGTCCAGATTCACTAGTGCTGCGGGCTCGGCTACCGCGGCCACATGCGCGGCGCCGCCATCTTGTGCCCCTGCGACCTCGTGCGAGGCGCCGCCATCTTGTGCGCCTGCAACCCCCGCTACCGCACCCTCATTGCTCTCCTCCTCCAATTCCTCCATGAGGTCCTGGATTGCCTCTAACCCCTCTTCTACCTCCCCTACCGGCACCCGATCACCTTGACTATCCATGGCACAATTTTAATTTGGGATATTAAATAAAAATTTTGGCCACTCCAAATTTTGACCAAATTTTTTCGATGGATTAAAATTTGGTTCGGGCTTCAAATCCCACTCCCCGACACCAATTGTTACGGCCAATAGCACAATTGGTGTCCAAAAATTGGTCTAAATAAAATTTAGTCCCAGGTTCCAGATCCCAACTCCTGACTACCAATTGTTACAGATCTCAGAGACAGCACTCCCCTTAGCAAGGGGGGGTTAATCCCCTTGGCCTGTTAAGCTGGCCGTCTAGTCCTGGTACTTGTAACGCTCCTTTGCGGCGTGGAATTGATCAGGGTTATTGGTCAAGGTGTTCTCCCGAATACCTTTACCAATCCCTCCGCAAAGCAGGGAGACAAGTACCGCTCGAACCACGGACAAGATGGTATTTGCCGAGCGGTTTAGCAATCCGCGGCTCGAGCCATTAACAATTGACTAACCCGATTCCGAGCGTTGGCGAAATCGTGCCACAGGTACTCAATTGGAGACAGGACGAAAGCAATCGGGGGAAAGAAGAAACCAAAGGTAAGGAATAACAGGCATTTATTAATTATTTACAAAACCAAAGAAGAGGAAACGAAAGTAATATACAGAAGAAGAAGAAGATACACAGGGCAGCCTTATACAGTCTTATATTACCAACGCCCAGGACAGACAAACAGACTTACACGAAATGGAATGGCAGGCAGGAATGACTGGAAGAAGGAGAAGGTCCAGGTGGGACAGCAGGGCTGGAAGGTTCGGGCAGAGTCACAGCATGGAGGTCCGCTCCAGGTCCACGCTCCGGGCTGGAAGCGAACAGCCAGCGGCAGCTTCACGTATTCGGTTTCACACACGGTCGGACAATGTCAATTGACTACTGTATTGTTGTCGCCATCACAGACCCACTCTTCTGCCTCACGATCCTGCGGTATGCTCACCTGGTACCTCCCTCATCTGCCGGATCACGTCTCTCTCTCAAAAGGCTCGCGCTTATATTACGTGCGTTGGAATCAATGCGCGCTTCCTAGAGCCACGCCCACGATGGTACCTCGCCAGCCCTGGTTGGTAAGTAAGGGCTTGCTGACTCCACCTCCGATGACGAGTTGACTTGCCACACCTTGTTCTGGCGGCTCCGCCCCCTCCTTCCTCGGCTTGACCGCATGGCTAATGGCGGTTTGGGGCCAACAACCGCATCAAGGCAAGGAGCAGCGAACGCTGCTCGACCGTTACTTTGTGGAGACGCGGGTGAGGCAATTGGGGAAATTGAAAGGGGCCTATCTTATTTGATTAATGCAACGCAGATTCAACGACTGGGAACAGATCCTTAACTGAAACACATAATAATGAAATAACTACGGAGAGGTCCTATGGTTCGCTACGTGTTGTACATGGACTAACTAGGGTGCGATCTTTAACAAGCCAATTGATGGGGATATTTACAGGGGAACATTTATAAGGGAAACATTTACTAAAATTTACTAGTGAAGGTTCTAAAAACCATAACAATATATATATATATATATATATATATATATATATATGTATATATATATATATATATGTATATATATATATATATATATATATATATATATATATATATATATATATATATATATATATATATATATATATATATATATATATATATATATATATATATATATATATATATATATATATATATATATATATATATGTATATATATATATATATATATATATATATATATATATATATATATATATATATATATAACTGTTAGCCATTAGGGTTTAAACCCCATGACTCAATTGATCATAAACATCTGAAATTATATATCGTGCTTCTGAAAACTGATTTGAACTCAGCTGCAGGCAGAGGTGAGTGGACAAAATGTGGTTTCGAGGCTCGACGTGCAGGGTGGATCCTTAGCCCAGTAAACAAGTCCTTGAATGTATGTGCCAAACAGTAGATAATATGCTCGCGACCCACGTACAGGGAAAACATGTCGCCAAACGCCTCCTTCACGAAGGGAATAATTAATTATATATCTTTGTAGTTTCTAGTATGTCTCCTAAATCAAGGATGTAACCAACCTTGGAAAGAAATATAGACATTACACATCCTTTGATAGTTGTGTATTCAGCGTGTGTATCCAATCATTCATCTACCATTTAGCCTAGTGTATGAGAATATTTTCTTCGGCCTGCGCTCGGGTCTGATATGTTTAGTAAAGAGCCAAAAAGGCTCAGCCTATCCTATGCTTACATCTTTTTGTCTAAGTTTGGCCTTCTTCAGGAAGGGACGAGGGAAGGTGGGTCTTTATGGCCCAGGTTTTGCTATGTCTTTAGCGCAGATTCTTGTCTGATATTTTGCTATATATGAAATGCCTTTTCACTTATTTTGCAGCGAGTGTCTTGAGGAATTGCCCGCTGCGTGTTAGGCGGTGCATTCTCGAGCCTTGCTCCACACTGTGTGTTTGTAATCGATTTTATTAAACATTGTTGCTCTGATTCTTCTTCTTCTTCCTTCCCTTGAGGTCTTAGACCGACAATTTTGGTGTCAGGAGTGGGATCATCCAGGTGTGCAGACGAGGTGGACCCTCACGTTCCAGGTCGGGAAGGAGGCCTGCCGGCATCTAATTTGGTGGGTAAGCATTTTTGCACATCGAAATTGAAGCCTCCTACCTTGCTTTGGACGTGTGGACCTCTGTCGGCTGTACCACCTGGCTTGCATTCCGAACCATATTTAGTTTAAACCAGAGCAGCAGTGGGTAACGAATCGATTATACAGGGCGCCCGAGATAAGGAGGGATATCCCTCAGGTAAGCTTCCTGCGTGGGAAGCAGGTAGACCCATATGTGGGTGATAGATTATAATAGGTGTTAAGTTACTCCGGCGTGAGAACTGCGTTTAAGGTTAGGGATCGGGGGGCGACCCGATCTTAGGACTACCAGGAGGGACTAGCCCAAGAAAGGTAGGACGATGAGTATTTTAAGTTAAGCTACGCACTGGATGTGTTGGAGTGAGCACAGGTATGTTGTGTGCTGAGTGGAAGCGGTGCTGCATTGTCGAGCATGCTTCCAAGGAAGTCTTTGGGATGCTAGAGTTGGAAGCGTTTTTGTTTTGTATCTCAAGGGAGATATTGGTTATTTCTTATATGTGGAAATAGAAAATGTTTATGTGATTTTTGGAGAATAAAGGGTCAGTCACATGGTATTTGTGTATAAGGGAATGACTGATCTGTCATTGCAGCGTGTATTTGTGTTTATTGTGTGTGTGTCATTGATGTGTGTCATTGATGTGTGTCATTGATGTGTGTCATTGATTGACAAGGGGTTCCCCAAATTGCCTACGGGCGTTGGGCAATCCGGATGAGTAAAATTGGCAGGGAATAATGAGTATGTTATGGAGGTCACAACTCGCTGGAACCTCTTTATTTATGTTTGGCTGACTTACATTGGCTAGTGTATGAGAAAAGGGGGACTGAAAATGCTTTGATTTTTTTCGTGGATTGCCCATTGGGCATGTTTAGGATTTAATAGAGTGGTGGAGTTCTGTGAAATATGATGACGTTGTCTTATGGACACTTTGTGAGTGGCTAGACACGTGCCTGAAAAGGGAAATTGTATTCATAACTCATGTGGGTTGTGTCTGAAGAAAAGGTTTAAAAGGAAGTGTGAAGAAGGTCATGGAAAGTGCAAAGATGATTGGATTGGAAAGTCGAATCAGATGGATTACTTGTCAATGACAGGTGGCTGCAGGAATTGATGAGAAAGTGGAGGAAAAGGTTATAAAAGTTAATGGAAAAGACAGGAAATAAAGAAAAGTGGTTAGTTATGGACTGTTGTTTTGTGATAAGAAGGTGATTGGGGGCTGGTGAAGATTGGATCACGGCTCTGCAGACGAGGTGAACAGAACTCCACCAGGTATATGGGAATCACATCAATTAAATTATTGCTCAAAGGGAGGTGATAGAGCAAAATGAAGAAGATTGTCATGTGGACCGCAAGGCTAACCTCCGCTCTTGCGGGGAAATGGCTTTGGGAGGCTCTAGGTAGACTCTAGGTTCTAAAACCTAAGGCAAAATGCATAGGAGGGTAAAGTTGGTGATTGCGGATGGAGATTAGTTAGAGAACTTGGAGACGATTTCGTTATTTTTCAGATAATTTTTCCAGTGGGTTTATACTGGTGTGAAATTCGCGTATCTAGGAAGGAAGGGAAAAAATGTCCAGGTATTGATAGGATAACAGTGAAATTTTGAAGTGAAGTGAAGGATAACAGTGAAGTGTTAGTGTGTTCGTTGCGATTTTTGGGAATGGCAGGGTACTGTCGTACATGGATAATTGACTATGCGTTACTAGCAAAACCTCTGTATGAGGCGACGAAAAACGACCAGCCACGGATGGTGAACTGGACGGACAATCGAATACGCTGCTACGAAGGACTCAAACGAGCCCTGGTAACGGCCCCAACCTTGGGCCTTCCCGATTATAAAAAGGCCTTCACACTTTTCACCCATGCAGTAGGGGGATTCGCGCAATCCGTGTTAACTCAGACTCATGGAGATAAGGAACGTCCGGTAGCCTATTTCAGCAAAAAGCTTGATGCGGTAGAACAAGGCTTTCCGCTGTGTTTACAAGCCGTGGCGGCTGCCCGATACGCAGTTGAGCGGACGGCCGACATAGTAATGGGACATGCTGTCCTTTTACAGGTACCGCATTGCGTCCATACACTACTACAACAGCGAAACACACAGCATTTCACAGCCACTCGACTGATGCAATACGAAACGGCATTAATTATGGCACCCAACGTGACGGTGATGCGGTGTACCGTTCTTAACCCAGCGACACTTTTGCCAACAAAGGAGGAGGGAATCCCGCACGTTTGTATGGACGTGGTGCAGTTAATATCAACAGTAAGGCCTGACTTACAGGACACACCGCTACAGGAAGCCGATCACACCTATTACGTCGATGGTTCAGCCAAACGGGCTTGGGACGGATCCCTGTTATCTGGGTACGCAGTATGCTCGGATACGGAGACGGTCGAAAGCAGCCGCCTCCCGCCCACCTGGTCAGCACAACAAGCTGAACTGTACGCACTCACGAGAGCGTGCGAAGTAAGCGAGGAAAAGGCAGTGACAATTTATACTGACTCGGCATACGCACACGGAGTGGTCCACGACAAAGGGGCCATATGGAAAATGAGAGGGTTCCTCACTTCAGCGGGAGCACTCATTAAAAATGGGGACTTAGTGCGTAATCTGCTTCATAGTATTATGCTTCCACGTGAAATAGCTGTAGTTAAATGCCGAGGTCACCAGCGTACAGACGACGCTGTGGCCCGTGGAAACGCCCGAGCCGACGAAGCAGCAGCACAAGCGGCAAACCAACAGATTGGGTATAATATGCCAGTAGTTACGCGCAAACAGGGCGCTAAAGCGACTGCCCAGACAGACGTTCCGACATCCGCACCTACAGAGTTCGATGTAATACAATTACAAGCCGCGGCCTCAAACGTAGAACATCAAGATTGGATTAAACTGGGAGCTCAACGCCCCGCAGAAGGACAAATGTGGACGATTAATGACAAACCCGTGGCACCGCGAGCTTTATTACCATGGTTGGCACGCATGGCGCATCAAAATGGCCATGTGTGCCATAGGGGGGTGATGAGGCAGGTCACTTCCACCTGGGCAGCACCAGGCCTTTCGACTGTGGTTACCATGGTCTGTCGCTCGTGCGCTATATGTCAACGGTATCGGCGCCAGTGGATATGGCAGCCCTTGAATTACCTATCATGGATGACATGCTTCTAAAGTTTTGCATAGGTCTATCCCATGTGGCGCGCAGCATACATGAACGCGTTCGGGAGGCCCTGCCGGAGCCAGCAAGCAAGCCTATCCACACCTTCGAGGCAGGAGATTACGTGCTGGTGAAGCATTTCACCCGTAAGACTGCGCTCGAACCAAGGTGGACGGGGCCATACCAAGTTCTTCTGATCACACCAACAGCGGTGTTTTGTGAGGGCAAGTCGTCCTGGGTACATGCCACACATTGTAAGTTGGCCATACCCACAAACACAGACACCTCAAACGCACCACCACAGATCGAGGATGCTGCACCACCGCCTGTTAGGGGTGGCAATCACACTTTTTTTTTTTTTTTTTTTTTTTTTGTATACAAGATCGAGGCTCGTGAAAGAGCGAACATTAATCACACAGAAAGACAAACCGACACATAAAACATATAACATAGGGAGCGGTAGACAAGATGGGGAGAGAGGGGGAAGGACACAAACACAACATTTGAGAGCAGGGACCGAGAGACATGGAGACATCGAGAGATCTGAGAGAGGGCGAGGGCTTTGGGGGGGGGGCGTGGGAAGGGGGCAGTGGGAGAGGTATAAAACATATGGACACTGCCAGGACTTCCAGGAAAGAAGTTGGAATTTCAAACAAGGTGGATCTGGGGTGAATTAGCGGGGGTAGAAAAGATCAAGGTTTTGGATGGGGGAAGAAAGGAGATGGTGGTGAACAGCTGTTTTAAAGACCTGGAGGGAGGAGTGGGATTGAAGGGAGTGAGGGAGTTTGTTCCAGAGGCGGGAGAAAAGAGGAATGAAAGAGTGAAGGTGAGCGGAGAGCCGTGATTTCGGCAGTTTAACCATCAGAGGGTTGCTGGCAGATCTTGTGCGACCTGTAGGAATATTTGGGGGACAGAGCACAGAGAGAGCTGGGGGTGCAAGGCCGGAGAGGAGTCGGTAGAAGACAGAAAGACCACCTACCTGCCTGCGGTGAGTGAGTGAAAGGCCCTCAGAGATAGCTTCATCGCGGGAGATTCCAATAATTCTGAAAGCTTTGGTTTCAACAGCGTGAAGCCGAGCTAGGTGTGAGGCAGGAGCACCGGCCCATAGGGGAGAACAGTATTCCATTGAGCTGCGGATGAAAGCCTTGTATGTGGTAAGGAGCTCAGGTGTGCCGAGGAAGGACTTCGCACGACGGAGGATGCCCAGTCGGCGACTGGCTTTGGAGGCCAGCTTGGAAATGTGGTTTTCCCAAGAAAGATCATGGCAGATAGTGAGACCCAAAATCTTGAGCGACAGAACTTCTTGGAGAGGATTGTTGAGAAAGTAGATGGGAGGGTTGTCCAGTCGATCTTTTCGGAGAGACATAGTAAGAGTGTGAGATTTGTCAGGATTGAAAGACATGTTCCACTTGTTTGACCAGTCTGTGATTTTGTCCAGGTCTTCAGAGAGTGAGGAGGCAGCAGACTGCCGATCTGAGGGAAGAGGAATGGAGCGGCAGAGAGTGGAGTCATCAGCAAAGAGATAGAGAGGATTTTCGAGAGAGTCAGAGAGATCATTGATGAAGACCAGAAAAAGCACGGGGCCCAGAACACTGCCTTGGGGAACTCCAGCCTGAACAGGAAGAGGAGATGAGAGAAACCCATTCAGGGCCACACGTTGACGACGACTAGAGAGGAAGTCCGCCAGCCATGCGTGGAGATTTCCATGGATACCAAAGGAGGAGAGTTTGGTGAGCAGAGCGGGGTGCCAGACCGTGTCGAAGGCACGTGATATGTCGAGGGAGACAGCTCTAATTTCCTGTTTGGCATTGAGGACCTCCATCCATTGTTGAGACAGCAGAAGCAGCATGTCCAGAGTAGAGTGACCTGGTCTGAAACCAAATTGATGATCAGAGATCAAGCCATTGGAGAAGAGGAAAGATTTCATATCAGAAGCAATGATGGATTCCATGACTTTGCTGATAATTGGGAGAAGGCTGATTGGTCTGTAGTTGCTAGGATCTGTTTTTGCACCTTTTTTGTGCAAAGCGGTGATGTTGGCTGATTTCCAAGCAGATGGCAGTTGACCTTGAGCAAAAGAGAGGGTGAAGAGAACAGAGAGAGGGTGAGATAGAGCAGCAGAGCAGGATTTTAGGACCCGTGGGCTGATGCCGTCGGGTCCAGTTGCAGAATCAGAGTCGAGGGTTGACAGAAACTTTTCCACCTTGTCAGGAGGAAAGGACACGGAGTCCAGGAGCAGCAGGGTACGACTGGGTATGGTGGGTACAGAGAGGGATGGGTTTGGGACACAAGATTTAGAGGCAAACACAGAGTTGAGGCATTCAGCTTTTTCACGTGCGGAGTCAGCTGTGTAGCCGTTTGAGGTAAGGGAGGGGATGGAGGGGGAACAAACACCAGAAACGGATTTGACCAGACGCCACCAGGATTTGGAAGAGGGAGACAGATAAGAGAGTTCGGTCTTGAGAACGGAGAGATATTGTTTCCTGGCTCTCCTGAGGGTGGACACACACTTGTTTCGGGCTTTGTGAAAGGAAATGAGATTTCCTTCCGTTGGATTTGCTTTCCAGGAGACGAAGGCAAGTTGTTTCTGGGCAACAGCCTCACCACAAGATTCCGTGTACCATGGACGGGAGGAAGGGTATGACAACTGAAGACGAGATGGGATAAATCTGTGCATGAGAGAGAGCAATTTACTTTGGAAGAATTCCCAGGATGAGTTGATGTCAGAGGTGGTAGAGATGGGAGACCAGTCCAGATGATTGATGGCTGCTTGAAGACCGTGCCAGTTGGCCTGAGTGAAATGCCAGACTCGTCTACGCTGAGCAGGCTCCCTGAGGATGGTCAGAGAGATGTCCACTTTAACAAGGACATGATCAGATGATCCGATCGGAGCAGAAGAAGAGCAGCAGACATTTTCAGGGAAGTTAGTCATAACCAAGTCCAGAAGAGAAGATGTTCCGTTGACTGAGATCCGGGTCGGGAAATTGACAGATTGTGTCAGTCCCAGTGAGTCGCAGAAGTCCTTTGCTGAGGAGCCATGGCTGGTGAGAGAGGTACCCACACCCATCCAACTGGCATGATGACAGTTGAAATCACCACATATGAGGAAGAGAGAGTTGGGATGAGTAGATAGAAGTTGGTCCATATCATCAGACAGCGAGATGTAGATGGAGTCATCACTGTTTGGTGGACGGTACAACACACATATGAACAAGAGGTGGGAGCGAAGGGGAAGCCGTAGCCAGAGGTATTCCTGGGGGTGAGGTGGAGAGAGTGCAGTGCAGGGCGAGTGAGGAAGAGAGTTTTTGATAAAGATAGCAACCCCGCCTCCAGGACGAGGCTCAGGTCTATCATACCGGAGGAGGGAGTAGCCCGGGAGAGATACTGTGGAATCAGAGACATCATAAAGGAGGAAAGTTTCTGTTAAGCAGATCACGTCTGGTTTGACAGAAGCAACCTGTATGGAGAGATCAGTTAAGTTTGAACGAAGGCCCCGGATGTTTGAGGTCCATACCGTTAATGAAGAGGAAGGGGGAGCATCAGATACAGAACAGGGGGGAGGAGGGGTAGGGTAAGATGTGGAAGAGGTGGAAGAGGTAGGGAGAGCTGTTGAAGGTGTGTCAGAGATTTCAGAATCGCTCGGAGAAAGGGAAGGATGGGGCGGACAAAAGGTTTGATGGTGATTGGGTGAGCCACAATGAGGTGTTATTTGAGGAGGGGGAAGAGCGAGGCAGAAGGTTGGGGGAGATGGAGGTGAGAGTTTGAAGGGGGAAGAAGCGGGGAGGACACTTTGAGGAGGGGGAGTGAGCGGGGGGAAATTGAGAAGCAATGAGGGTGGGGAGATTTGAAGGGGAGGGGTGAGGGGGGAGTTTGGGAGGGAAGGGACAAGGGGAGGGATTTGAAAGGGATGGGATATGGGGGAGATTTGGAGGGGAGGGGTGAGGCAGGATTCTAGGAGGGGAGGTGCGAGGGGGCGTCTTGGCGGGGAGGGGTGAGGGGGTAGTTTAGGAGGGAGGGGGCAAGGGGGGAGATTTGAAAGGGATGGGTGATGGGGAAGATTTGGAGGGGAGGGGTAATGGGGAAGATTTGGAGGGGAGGGGCTATGGGGAAGATTTGGAGGGGAGGGGTGAGATTGGATTTTTGAAAGTGTACTATTTATGGGAAACGAACATTTATTGCAAAATGAGTTTCTTGTGATCTTCGAGTTAAAAATACGTTTAAGGACGCTGGATGGAGGATGGAGTGCAGGAGAGTTTAGGGAATGTAGAAAAAAGGCACTATAGGAGATGGATATTTTTTTTGGGATGAATTGATTTGGTGAGCAAGTCGAAAGCAGCCTTTTAAAGAAGAAGAAGAAAAAGGTGTTATAAAATATGACGGAATACATAACTTGAGGGGAAAGTGTAAACATTGAAGGTTAATGAGTGAAAACTATCTGGGGAAATGGGGGAGAAACACGTGGTCGAAGAACGAAACAACGAATAAGAATGAATAAACGAATGAGAACAGAGAAGGAAATGTTTGTTTTTTTTTTTTTGTTTTTTTTTTGGTTTTTTGAGTTGAGATTTACACAAGGAAGTAGGCTATGGGTGAAAAGACTGGGAATACAGAGAACGAAAGTTATTGGATCACAAACGACGGACCACAGAGAGAAAAACAAAGCCTCAAGGTTGTACAGTGCACACTGTACAAGGCCTTGCTCGCGACACGGCAAACAGACGATCAATTTATGAAAGATAAACACCGAGAAACAACCAAAGTTGCACACAATAACTTCACACACCGAAAGATAAATACAGTTTCGACAAAATACAATTGTGAACAGACTTAACTTCGAAAAACGTGGAGACCGTGTGGAGCTTCGAAAATCCCTGCCGCCGTCTCCAAGATCTCGCGAGATCTCACTTAGTTTAATATACTGCTTTGCCAGCACTGGGGACATGAGGGCATGGGCGGACACGGAGACATATGCATATGGCGACCAAACCGTTAAGGTCTACCGGCAGAGAGTTATCTGGGGTCAGAGGATAAATATACCCTGCTTAGCCTAGTCAAAAAATCTGAAAATGTGCCTTTATAGAATGATTGAGGCATTTTTGAGTAAAAGCAAACAAACCACTTTTTCTGGGGTAGTTTTTCATGCTGAATATGAATCTGTTGTTTGCCAAGCCCACCCAAAAATGCGTAATTAGGTCACTAATCAAGGTCAAAGGTCAATGAGTGCAAAATTCAATTTTTTTGAAAAAATGCTTTATTTTACATCCCCTATCTGTACATTTCAATTATTTTACAATATTTTGTCTAGTAAGGTTGCTAAAGCTTTTCAAAATCTTATTTTTAAAGGAAAACGTGAGGACACATCTATGCTCATTTGCCTTTATCTCTGTAAGGGGCGACAATTAGTTTTTGCGTAATTTGCTTGCAGTTTAACCTCTAAATGCACAATGGGGCAGAGTTTTTATGCTCCTATTGATGGTCTAGAGATAGATTTTATAAAGACAGAATCTAAATGTCACCGGTAAACAACATAGGTCAAAGGTCAATGAGTGCGAAAGTCTTGCAATGACGTAACAGTTACTTGCACTTGAAACCATCCCTTTCACTCAACAGTGAAAGTGGCTTCATCTTTCTGACCCCAATGCATTTGCCATGTTTGTCAAATCATTTCCATTCAGACAGAGCAGGGTGTTCTTCAATAGACCCTTAATGATGAAGAATGAATCTAATAGCCTAGCATAAGCCATCTAGTTCGTACCCTAGGCATCAGGCATTAAACATTTCAGGAGTACAGGTAAGGGTCTTTTTAAGATTGTTAAAAAATGAAATATAAAATCAAATGAAAGTAAAGGAATGCATTCTTCTTTGGTGAGATACATGTACATACAAATGTGTAATGTATGCTTGACATCTCACATCATAGGCAGGCCTACATACATGTACATTTACCTAACAGTAGTAAAAAGACAGGCAGGGCATGGGCATTGACGATGAGTGCCTAATGCATCTACCACTAATGAATTAGTGATATCGGTTAGATGTTTTGTCTTGAAGAAGCTTTACTTTGTGTCTTTGAGAATAAGATTAAAACCCGGGCCAACACTGCCTGCGCTTATTCGATCATTTAAGGGCTGTTGCAGTATATCATACAACGTTGTAGTTTTCATGGTCAGAACATGCGTGCCTGGTGCTTAGTTTGGTTTCTGTTTCTCCCCTCAGGCCAACCATGGAACCTATTGCCAGCCTCAAGCGACAGCGTGAGGATGTGTCGTTTGAACTTTGTATCATTTGTCAGGGAACTAGCCAGGTCAAAGATACGATTTTCAACCAGACAAACCAGGGTATTTGCTGCCATCAGAGAGGCGACCGAGCTCCGATGCAAACTTAGACACTATGAATTTCGATCAGCCGTGGACAGGCTTTCGACTCTCTTTGCAGAGCCTCCAGAAAGTCTCCCCAAACTTAAATGGCATAAGCTATGTTACTCTGCATACACACACAAGGGGAAAATAAATGCTAAGCTAGCCAAGGAACAATCGAAAAACGAAAAAGATCCTGAAAGAAAGAGTCTTTCGGCTGAAGCATGTCCGTTTTTACGCAGTAGTACTACTAAGATGAACTGGACATTGTGTATGTTCTGCCAGAACTTTGACAAGAAGCAGAAGACAAGTCGTGTCACAACCTTCAAAATGAGTAATGAAATTACGGAAAAAGCTAAATTTGTACATAACATCTTAGTCCGTACTGCAAATGAGAATGATTTAATCTCAGCTGAGGCATGTTACCATGTTAACTGTCTTAGTAAATTCTTTAGGGATGTCAAAAGGGCGGAAACTGAAAGCAAATCAGCAGACATGGCGATATCATGGTTGTGTCAAGAGCTGCGTCACTCTGCTGAGAAAGGGCACGTATTTGAACTATCTGCAGTGTTCGAGAGGTACAAAGAGTTAGCCAGTGAGTGCGACGGCACAATTCCTACATCGTATCTTAGTAGACTGGGGACTTTTAAAGAAACTTTGTCGAATTGCATTGGGGACATTTATGAATTTCTTGTGCTAAGAAATTTGGCGCCTTCAGAGAAACAAACTTTGCTTCTTCCACGACATTTCAGTCACATACCTCTTTCAGAAATGGTGTGCGGTCAGAACAGTGCAGACTATATTCCCATATTTAGACAACAGGATGATCATTTTCTGTCTTTAGTGCACGTTGCTCTGCAACTCCGCAGTGATATCATGTCACATCCTGCATTCGAAGGTTGCGATGTAAGCGAAAAAGCAGAGTTGGCAAGTGTACCACCATCTGTACTCATGTTTGTGAATATCTTGCTTGGAGGCCAACGTAGTGTCGATGCTGAGTTTGACGAAAGTGAGATGTCTGAAACTGGTTGGGTGAAGAAGACAAGGGTCCTTAGCATTGGACAAGACATGGTCTATGGTGTATGTGGAGACAAGAAGGCACCGCCTAAACACGTTGGAATGGGTATGACGCTGCACCAGTCAACTCGATCAAAGAAATTAGTTGAGCTATTCCATAATGCTGGGCACATAATCAGCTATAACCGGGTTCTTAGGTATGACACTGCCATGGCTGAAAACACTCTGAAAGCGCTTGATCAAGAAACTGGGGCAGTTGTTACCAGCAACCTGGTTTCGGGACGATTTGTGCATTTTTCTGGCGACAATATTGACATCAATGACTCTACCCTAGATGGCAAAAATACATTTCACGCTACTCAGTTAGCTGCCTGGCAGAGGGGGCCATCTGCTGAAAGCGGTCTTGGAGACATCAAACCATCCAATACGTCAACGTTGGATATACCAACAGCAGTTGAAAAGATCCAACAACAGCAGTTTCCGACACCATCAAAGAAGGTCACAGAAGATGCTGAAAAGTTCATTTGCCATATCTACAAGGAACCATCTGAGAACTGTAATCAAGCCCGCATTAAACTGTTCAACAAATGCCATGCAACGGAGACCCTACCTCCATCTAGTGATGCAGCAAAGTTCCACATAGAGCGTGCAAACTACCAAAGTTTCATTTGGAGAGAGGCCAGTAATCCAATGACAGATCTGCCACCGCCGACTGATTGTGGATGGAAACTCGTTGATGACAAGTTGTCACCGGTTCTTACAACTTTACCGTCAATTCCAAAGGGATGCCGAGAACTTACTCAGTGTGGTTGCAAGAAAGGTTGCAGTTCTGATAGTTGCTCTTGTCGGAAGTGGGGGAAACAGTTCTGCACTGAGGCCTGCAAGTGCAATGCCAGTGAAACACCATGTTGAAACAGGCCAAAGTAGGGGGGGGGGGGGTCAGAGCTTACACAGTTAAGCTAATTGGCATTCCCCTGGATGGCTCCTCCTTCCAGCCAATCAGTCTGACAGACTGCAATTGATTCAGGATTAATTAAGAATACATGTGATAATGATCAACTGCCTGCACTCCAAACATGTTTGCCATGAAGTGCATTTTGCGCCTTGTGCCATGTAAGTGCACTTTGCGCCTTGTGACCGTTAGCCTTAATTAAGTGGCTAATTAGTCAAATATTGACATTTAGTGTAGAAAACAATCTTGCTATTATATAGGACTCAGGTAAACCACTTCACTGATGGTATTTAAGGCAACAATTCAAGTGAATTAAAACAGTATGTCAAAAAACGAAAAGTTGCTTCATTACGGATATATTCACAAAAATCTGATTTTTTCCCTTCACAATTCCCTTTACTTTCATAATTGTGAAAAGCTGTAGTAACCTTACCAGACAAAATACTGTAAAATAATTGAAATGTACAGATAGGTGATGTAAAATAAAACATTTTTTCAAAAATTTTGAATTTTGCACTCATTGACCTTTGACCTTGATTAGTGACCTAATTACGCATTTTTGGGCTTGGCAAACAACAGATTCGTATTCAGCACGAAAAACTACCCCAGAAAAAGTGGTTTGCTTGCTTTTACTCAAAAATGCCTCATGAATTCACGTTTCCCAGAAATTTGACTAGACTAGCTGCCATGTGAAGGAAGACGTATGGACACGGATAATGTGGAGGGCGTTGTACACAGACTCACATGGAAGGAAGACAGGTTTTGCTGCCCTCAGTCGTCTGAAGCAAGCGCCACGACAAGGCAGCGCACCAATAGTAAACATGACCAGGCCAGGTTACAAATGGGGAAAGGACTCGAACAATTTAACCACGCATGTATTACTGAACAGCGGCACTACTCTGATACTACAATGTGAATTCATGACGTCACAGACCCCCTACGACTATAGGCCACCATGCATCTCATACATATTAATTCCGCACCGACGGATCGAAAGCAGGAAAAAGCCAAAGGAAAATACGTATTGGACAGTGACCCGTGCAATGGCGAAGGTACAGAACCGATCACGTTGTTGGATGTGCATGCATTTTCCTCACACCAGTACGACAGGGATAGAAATGGTAGTGCTGCCCCTGTCCCTACGAGATATGTGCTCAGGACCCTTGCGTACCCCATGTCTGACCACAACCTTGGAACTGATAGGCCCAAAATCCCCAGCAGTGTGTTCCCGGGAGTTTCGATATACCCCACCCATTAAGCAGGCTTTGTTAGACAAACCACCTGATCCAGTCTGGGTGACAGAGCAAAAGGGACGGGTGTGTCTTATAGGAAAGGGACACGTTCAGATGGGAACCTCGGAATGTACCCATACCCTGCCATCCGACACCAGAGGGAGAGAAAAGGGAGGCCCCCTTGTAATAACCATAGATGACCAAGCCCAGCATAACGTAACCAAGCTAACCATATCTTGGGGAACACCAAGCGCCACCCGCGTTGAGATCGGTAAATGCATGGCCTCGGCCCTTATCCCACCCCATGGAGTAATGTTTATTTGCGGAAATAAGGCATATCCATACCTACCCGAACAGTGGGGAGGGACTTGTTATCTGGGATCCATTTTTCCCAAGGTAAATTTGGTAAATCATGTATTATTAGATGTAGGGAAGATGATTAAAAGGAAGGTATTTTCGGAAATTGGTGAAAGTAAATATGGCATTTGAATTTCCAGACACGACACAGGAAATGCGGCTATGAATAAGCCAACCATCTGAGAGATAAGGTAACTAAATGCCAATTAGTGGGACGGGGGGCTAGGAATTTGATCATGGTGTGTGTAAGAAAGTATTTTTCAGGATGGACGATGAAGAAACCGCCGTCGGAAGACCATGATCTTGACCACAGAGGCCGTCGACCTGAATGGGTCCTTCAACAAGGCAGATGTGACCAGCGCTTCAGAATTTTGTATTGATTTTTGTGATGACTGTGATACTTGTGTTGAAAATCCCTTGTGGGAACTGGCTGATGCCTGTATTGATGTTTGTGATGACTGTGATACTTGTGTGGCAAGAGGAGGTGGCTTTAGGGATCTATGATTCCTGGCTTGAAATCGATGAACCTATTGATGCTTGGGATTCTGATAATGATTATGATTTTAGTTGGGATGATTATACCTGTGATTTAGAAAGTGTAGGTTCTTTTAAAAGTTATTGCTATTATGCCAGCAGTAAGGAGCGGATGGCAAACATGTATCCGGGATATCCGGGAGAACCACCATCACCACCACTTACACCACCCAGCAATCACATGTACAAGGCTTGATGGCATTGGACGTCGATTGTTTGCCCTGATTCGCGAGGACCACGCCTGCATAAGGAGGGCCCCTAATCTGGCTGGCAACTGGGTCGCACCTACGCCGTGACGAGGGTGGATTCGGAATCTGGCCGGGCGGCAGCAATCTCTTAACCAGGCGCCGTCGTCGCGAATTATGGCTAACAATTTATGCGTTGAATGTTAGACGGCCAGTTAGGGCCGGTATCTCTCTTTGAGCATACGTGACGCTATGTCGTGCCTGGCATGTGACTAATTGGGATGCTGACCACTGGGGTATACGGTGTCTTTCCAAGGAGTTGTCTTGTAAAGACAAAGGAAGGAACTGTTAGCCATTAGGGTTTAAACCCCATGACTCAATTGATCATAAACATCTGAAATTATATATCGTGCTTCTGAAAACTGATTTGAACTCAGCTGCAGGCAGAGGTGAGTGGACAAAATGTGGTTTCGAGGCTCGACGTGCAGGGTGGATCCTTAGCCCAGTAAACAAGTCCTTGAATGTATGTGCCAAACAGTAGATAATATGCTCGCGACCCACGTACAGGGAAAACATGTCGCCAAACGCCTCCTTCACGAAGGGAATAATTAATTATATATCTTTGTAGTTTCTAGTATGTCTCCTAAATCAAGGATGTAACCAACCTTGGAAAGAAATATAGACATTACACATCCTTTGATAGTTGTGTATTCAGCGTGTGTATCCAATCATTCATCTACCATTTAGCCTGGTGTATGAGAATATTTTCTTCGGCCTGCGCTCGGGTCTGATATGTTTAGATAAAGAGCCAAAAAGGCTCAGCCTATCCTATGCTTACATCTTTTTGTCTAAGTTTGGCCTTCTTCAGGAAGGGACGAGGGAAGGTGGGTCTTTATGGCCCAGGTTTTGCTATGTCTTTAGCGCAGATTCTTGTCTGATATTTTGCTATATATGAAATGCCTTTTCACTTATTTTGCAGCGAGTGTCTTGAGGAATTGCCCGCTGCGTGTTAGGCGGTGCATTCTCGAGCCTTGCTCCACACTGTGTGTTTGTAATCGATTTTATTAAACATTGTTGCTCTGATTCTTCTTCTTCTTCCTTCCCTTGAGGTCTTAGACCGACATATATATATATATATATATATATATATATATATATATATATATATATATATATATATATATATATATATATATATATATATATATATATATATATATATATATATATATATATATATATATATATATATATATATGTATATATATATATATATATATATATATATATATATATATACATACATATATATACACACACACACACACACAAACAACAACAACAGGCATTTTAAGGCCATTTTCCCTGCTAGAGCGGGGTTAGCCTTGCGGGCCCCATGACAATCTTCTCCATTTTTTTCCACAAGCGATTGCAATTAAACCTGTGTCTCAGGTTTTGGTACCGAGCATGAACTATTATTGGCAGGAAAGCAAGCGCCTCCATTATAGGCCGATTCCCACTTCTTGGGAGGAGATTGCTCCACACAGGGCCCAGGTAAAGGCCGATTAGGCACAGTGGCAGATGTTGGGGTTGAAAGATGGCCATTTGCATAGGAAATGGGTAACACCAATGGGCGATGTAGCTTCCTGGTTGATAATTGTACCAAACAATTTGAAGGAAGTGGTTATGGAGCACTTACATGGGACTAGGACAATGGGACATTTGGGCGTGGCCAAAACTTTGTCCAAATTGCGGCAGAGGTTCTACTGGGTGAATTTGGCCAGGGACATTCAAGATTGGGTGAGATCCTGCGACCTCTGCCGCGGTAAGAAAGGATCCCCATGTGCGCACAAGGCCCCGCTCCAGGTGTACAACATAGGAGCACCACTTGAGCGGGTGGCAGTAGATGTGGTGGGGTCCCTGCCAGCCAGCCGCCAAGGCAACCGGTACATTATGGTGGCAATGGACCACTTTACCAAGTGGCCAGAAACCTACCCATTGCCCAACCAGGAAGCCCAGCTGGTAGCTTAAGTTCTAGTTGAGGGATTCTTCTCCCGATTTGGCGTACCCAGGGCGCTACACACAGACCAGGGCCGGAACTTTGAATCTGCACTTCTGCGGTCAGTGTGCGAACTCCTCCAAATTCATAAGACCAGGACCCCTCTTAGGCCTCAATAGGATGGGATGGCGGAGAGGTTTAACCGGACCCTTTTAACACAATTGGCCCTCTTTACATCCGAACACCAGCAGGATTGGGACGAGCACCTCCCCTTTGTATTGATGGCATACTGGACTGCACAGCATGCGACCACTCGGTGCACCCCCGCCTTGTTGATGTTCAGTAGAGAGATGCGAGTCCCCACAGATTTGTTGATGGGACCGTCACCAGAGGAACCGGGTGAAGCATCTGTGGAAAGTTATGCAACCAATTTGAAAAGGAGCCTGGAAAAGGCTCAAGTTTGCAAGGAAGCAAATTGGCTTGGCTTCTTCGCATATGAAAGTGCGGTATGACGCTCGGGCACACTCACCTAGGTTCCTTCCCGGAGACCTTATTTGGCTCTCATGGCCCCCGGAAGAGGAAGGTGTGTGCCCAAAACTCACCTCACCCTGGAAGGGCCCCGGGTGGTGCTTCGGCAGGTGACTGATGTGGTGTTCAAAATTTAGATGGGCCTGCATGCCCTTCCACAGATAGTTCACAGGGATAGATTGAGCCCCGACCTGGGTCAGGAGGCTCCTGGGTGGATTGGAAGGGTGAGGGGGAAATTAGGTGTGGTGGATGGCACTCTTGGACCCGACCAACCTGCAACTACCTGCACATCAGAAGTGAGGTAAGACTTTGAGGTGTACTTTCACAGGCTTCAGGACTTGCTTATGTAAATTGGGACATGTAATTTGGAGTAGGGGCTGGGTGAGAGTGATGGCATGGCTGGTGAGGTGATGGAATGTGTGCCACACAGTGTCTTGTGGGTGGCGTTTGTTTATGTGGAGGTTTTGTATTTTTGTGTGGTTGTGAGGATGGAAATTGAGTGATGATTCTTGTGATGTGTTTGGAAATGAGTTAAATGTGAACAGGCCATGGCAGAATCTTTTTGTGACATATTTTCTGAAAATGTGGTGGAGAATTGAATGGCAGCGGGGAGGAAATGTTTTTGTGGATTTTGTGGGTGGGGAAGGTGTGTGTGTCCGCAGGTATGGATCAAGCTCTGGAGGAGCGATGACTGCGGCCCCCCTCTGCAGTGATTACCCCTGGCAGCCAGTGGTGTCTGGAAATTTGAGCCCGTCGGTGGTGGGGGTCTGTTTGGGCACCCAGGAGTGAGAGACTCCCAGCGACCCGTGAGGCTGTAAGGAAGCCTGAGGCGACGGAGCCTGGTGTATGTGGAGACCCCCACCAGTGGGGTGACAGCGTAAGGAGCTGTTTGGCTGTCACAGGGCCAAGAGGTCAAGGGGTGGGGAGGAGGAGTAAAGGAGTTGTAAGTCGGGCGACTTGGTTTTGGGACTACGGCTACGGGCACCACAGGCTGAAGCGCCCCCACCATCTTGCTTGGACGGTACCTCCCCGCTGCCGAGTAAAAACGCACACACGTGGATGACATCTATGCCATGGTCCTGCAGGGGGGTGAAATACATGCTTTGTAATGATTTTGTATCTTGATGATTTTTGGAATGTGTATGAGTGGTTATGGGTTTGTGTTGAATGAATGTGGGAGAAATCCACCGAGCCATGTCACTCACCTGTAACACCAGGACAGGGCCCGCGGAAATTTGGGATGCATTGGGATGGCCCCGCAGGTAACGTTGAGTCTTGGGGCATCCACCGGGGGACGCGGTCTGTAGGAAGGGGTTGTATAAATGTTTTTATGGAGTTTTTGAATTTTATGCAAGTTTGGATAAGTTTTGTGGTTAAGATAGGTTTTTGCATGTTGTTGTTTCTCTTCCTCCCCAGGAGCACGAACTTCTAATGATTGTACATATTTGAAATGCATGGTTGTTTAAGGGGGTAGCATGTTAAGGAGCATAGGTAGGTAGCTTCGGCTCACGTTCCACAGCCCACCTGATTTATTTCATAGGCTAATTAAGTGTGAGAAGGTAAGTGGTAAGACTGGGGGGGGGGGGGGGGGGTAGCGCCTGCGGTGAACCTTGCAGGCGCTACGGTTCCAGGAGGGGGGCTGTGTTATGTCGGTGGGGTAGAGTGGTATATAGATTCAGGTAGATCTGCAAAGGTAGGTGCTCCGATGATCGTGGGTAAAAAGAACCACTTTGATGTACATAAGTAGAGGCCCTGTTTAGCCCGGATGTTGGATTAACCTTGTATATTTGTGGTCATATGAGGATGGCCTTGTGTTAATTAATTGTAGGGATTATGGCATAAGTGCCCTTGTTTGTCTAACCTCGGTAATTTACTTCCTTTCGTACCGTATGGCAACGCACTAGACACGTAGAGCAGGAATCGCGCATTAAAACGCATTAGTTGTTAATTAACGTGTTAATTAATTGTAGGGATCATGGGATAAGTGCCCTTGTTTGTCTAACCTCCGTAATTTACTTCCTTTTGTCCCGTATGGCAACGCACTAGACACGTAGAGCAGGAATCGCGCATTAAAACGCATTAACCCCCCCCTCCCCCCCCAAATAAAACTCACCGGAAACCAGTTCGGAGCATTGCAGATGGAACCGCGGCCAGCTACATCACCAGCTTGTATGGCAACATCGAAACAGGCAGGCTGAGAGCCACGCCCAGAAGGACCCCATTGGGTGGGAGTTGACCAATAGGAAGACACGAAGCAGGACGAAGCACGCCGATTGGTAGAGGGAGAAGCGAGGAGAAGTGACGCACTGATTGGCCATGGACCGATGGCATGAGGGATAAGCGACGCGGCTATTGGTGGAGAGCTAAGCTGTGGTGTTGGTCGGCAGGGATTGGAGGAGAGGCACCGAGGACGTGAGGACGCGACGTAAAAACCACGGATGGCCAGCATTTTGTCTCACTAGTTTTGGATCCCTTCGTGCCCGGACATCGTTCGCTACTGCCCTCGTGATTCCTCTACTCTGACCTCTTGCCCCAACGCCTTCCTTCACCCTCGACTCTCTCTCCTTTTTGATACGGACGTTGGGTGCATCGCAGTTCCTGTGGCGAACACCTGAGGACGGACACACCAGAAGAGCCGGCTGCGCGCCTGCTCGTTCGCCTCGCGCGGGAAGCCACAGGAGAGGCCGACTTCCCGCCAAGTCCATACTGCGCACTCGGGGCCTGACCATTGTGGCGACGCCATCTGATCGAGCTAAGCACGCATAAAAATTACACCTCTTTATTTTATCCAGTTTATATTCCCCTGTGTCTGTGTTTCTAAGTCTGGTGAGGGAGCTCTCCATTTCGGATATCTATTTTCCATTGCGTTTCTTGTTACCGGCATTCTGTTTAATAAACCTGTTTATTTTTGTACATTTTAAATCCGTTTTTCCTGCGAGTTATTTTCGCAGGGTGAAGACATCAGCGAGGCCGTCCAGGTAAGTCGGTACTCTTCTTCCTCCTTGCGTATAATCCGCCATATAGTTGGATTCAAGACGCCTCCATTAATGCTCAACTGCCTTCCGTGACGCTCCCGGTATTAACTGAGCAGTCACGTGACAATATAAATATGTATATGGGATTGTATAGGTTGTGTGCTCCGACTGTCGTGAAGAAGAAGAAAGCTGTAACTGAAGTCAGCTCCGTGTGTTCGGATTAAGTGTGACGTGTGGCCATACAGAGGGTGGCTCTTGTGCTATGAAGCTTAGGGGTTAAGAGTAAATCCCCTGTATGTAAATGACCTCTGTGATTTTTCCTTTGTTCCTTATGACACTACACTGCACAGTGTCATAAGGAACACTAGCAGCCAACCGAACGGCGCATAATTATAAACATTAAATAAACTGACCGGAAACCAGGACATTCAAGTACCGCTGGTGCCGCC
>NC_136274.1:46772820-46845320 GCF_964187855.1 Myxine glutinosa
CGTGTAAGTCAGTCTTGTCCCGTTTGTCTGTGGTCTGTCAGGGATAGATAAGACTGTGTCTAAGTGCCCATCTTTTCTGTGCTTTACCTCTTACCCTGTAATCTACCCCCTTTTCTGCATCACCAATTATATCCTCCTCCGGAGGTCTTGAGAACTGTACCCCTTGTGTCGTTTCATTTAACCCAGCCGTTGTGTCCTTTCCATCATTGATTTAGCGTAGCGCGATTCGGCCAACGTTCGAGTGGAATCGGGCGGGATCGTGTTCTAATCGGGGAGTAACTGTTCGGACGCGGTAATACACCACCGCTCGGTCAATATAACATCTGTCCGCGATCCGCAACAATATATATATATATATATATATATATATATATATATATATATATATATATATATATATATATATATATATATATATATATATATATATATATATACGAAATATTAACACTTCAAACATGTATAGGGCATCTTAAGATGTCTCCTCTCAACATTTGACCTTTTCACGGCAAAGTACTATCCACCCAAACCAAAAAAAACTTTCATGGAATCAAAACCATTGCCAACGCTGGTCACCGCAACCTCCAATTTGTACAGTACATTGATGTGGGGGATGAGGGGAGGAGGGAAGGATGGCGGAGGGAGTCATCAGACTTTTGTACGTATAGAAGGATACGCTGCAAGGCAACTCCATGGATGCACGGTTACTGTGTGAGGGGAGGATGCCTTTCATTGAACGCGGTGACACAATGCACTAAGCAGCTTAAATATAGCAGAAGTAGTAGTTTCTCACACAATGTTCAACCAGCAAAATTAGAGATGGTACCGTCTGCGGTTCAAAAGGTGTGTTGCTGATTAATTATATGCCACACAAAACTATGACTGCTAGTTATATTCATGCCAATTTGCTGGTCTGGCGATGGTGAAGCCAACTGCAATAAATGCTGGGGAATGATGACAAGTGGTGTTCTGCTGCTGCGCAACAATGTGCCAGTTCACAAGGTATGAATTTCACACGGCGTCATTCACCAGTGTGGGTTCAAACAGTCAAATCATCCAACCGACAGCCCAGACCTGACACCGAGTGACTATTATTTGTTCCCAAAAATGAAGTCTGAGCTGCGTGGTAAATTGTTTCAAGATGAGGATTCTGTTAAGTCCACCATTGACGAGTGCTTCAAAGGACCTATAACAAGATTTACGCTTATACAATCAGGCATTGAAAATTTGAGGTAAACATGAGCTAAGTGCATTGAAATGAAGGGTGATGACGTTGAGAAATAAAGTTTAAAGCTTGTTATCTTGTTTCTGTGTCTACAAAATGCAAAACATTTTGTATGCCCTTCATATACCTTCCTCCTTAGCCACAAAAATCGAACTAGAACGGGCACTCGGTAGAGCGCATACCTTCGCCGCAGCTACTGTTCTGTACTTGGCATGGGAGTGTAGGGAACAGAACAGTGAACAGTTTGGTGCTGATTTCATGCAAATCGGATAAGAATTGGCCGAGTTATGACAAAAAACGCACATTTTGCAAGGTCGTGACCCCCCTGACCTTTGACCCCCAACCGCTAACAAGGGTAATGTCTTCACTGGGTCATGTCGTATATCACAAGATCGGGCATTGAATTCTGAACATTTTGGCATTAGTTGCATGCCAATTGGATAAAAATTGACCGCGCTATGGTAAAAATACGATTTTGACCTTTTCGTGACATTGACCTTGACCTTTGACCCGATTGCTCCCAAAATCTAATCAAATGTGTCCCGTATAATAACCAATCATCCCACCAAATTTCATGCAATTCGATTGAATACTTTTTGAGTTATGCGAATAACATACACACACACACACACACACAGACATACAAATAAATACACAGCGATCAAAACATAACCTTCCGCTTTTGCGAAGGTAAATATTGGAATTACCTGAAAGACTCGCACACTTTTTCAATAGCTATATTTTGGAAAAGCAAGTAGAGTAGACGATGGACAAACCTTGCTTTGTCCATTTACTAATGTCTTGGGCAAGCCACATTTCAAAGCTGGCCTCCAAAGCCAGCCTCCGACGAGGCATCCTCTGTTGTGCAAAGACCTTCCTTGACTCACCTGAACTCTTGTCCATCTACAAGGCTTTCATCCGCAGCTTTATGGAGTACTGCTCTCCCGTCTGGGCTGGCTCCCGTGCCTCACACCTTACTCAGCTTGACGCCATGGAAACCAAGTCCTTCAAAATCATTGGAATCTCCTATCATGAAACTATGTCTATGGACCAATCACTTGGCCTTCACAGACAGGTCTCTCTGTTTTCTTCCGCCTACTTTTTGGTCTTGCAATCTCTGTCTTCTCTGTACTTTGCCCATCCACACTCCACCCCACACCACCAGGTAGCTGCAGGGTTCACGCAGACCACCAGCAACACACTCCAAGTGAAACTCCCTGAATCCAGAAACAGTGCTCGCATCCAGATATTTGTTCCTCTTTTTTTCCTGCCTGCGGAAGCGACTTCCACATTCTTGTCAATCTCATTCTTTCCTCCAGGTCTTCAAGACAGCTGTTCACCACCTTCTCAAATGGTCCCCAAACCAAAACGGTGATCTTTCCCAAATTTCACGTTAAACCCCCCCCCCCCCCCCCCCCCCACCCTTTCCCCAAATATCCAGTTTTTCCTTCCTGAGTTTGCTTCTGTATCCATATTATTAGGCCATGGGGCATAGGGCTAAAATGTGCTCAATTTGACAATTTCGTGCAACAACGCAGGGGATTACTTAAAATTGCTATAGATGGGTTGGGGATGTGCTCCTGAACAAGAAACACCATGTCCCCAGACACCAGGGGTGCTCATTAATTTTTAACGCGCACTTGATGAAAATGCAAGTAAATATATATTCATCAACTATACGTTACTGCATTTTCTTTTATTTCTGGATAGTTTGAGGAGTAAAATGAAAAAAATTGATTGTGATATTGTTTCTAGACCTCCTTTTCACTAAAATACACCAATAAACATGATATTTTTGTATCTAGATAGTCATAGCAATAAGTTGAAAATGAATCCAATCTGAAAATATGGTCCGCCGCAGCTGAAACACATGTTGTGCCGCAAATAAATCATTTTTATTTTACTTTTTTTAAATTAACTTCTCACTTCTACCTTCTATGATCAGTTCATCTTCTTTGATTTGAAGAATGGCAATGAGTGGCAGTTGACGGCTGACTCCTTTTACTTTTTAGAAGATTCATTTCAACTTATTTATTTAAAACAGTACAACATGTATACATTACGCATGTCATGGAAAGTGCTTGCATGATTAACAGTGTTTAAGAGTACTGTTACTTTTGCTTCGTTTCCATGTTCAATACATAATGTATACATGCCAGGATAAGGCAGACAGACATAAATAATTGAGACAATCAAATTTGTTTATGATATCCATTACATTATAATTTACATCATTGTTCAATTTACAGCTTTCAAGTTTGAGAAATTTGTACTATTAACTATATTCACAGGTATAAGGTCGAAATCATGAACACAGGACTTTCATTTAAAAAATGATTGTACTTAAGAATAAATTAATTTTATTCCTAGGAGGGGCCAGCTTCGCAAATTATGCAGAAGATATTTGTGCACTTGACCTAAAAGACACTTTAAAAATGAAGATTGATAAATTCATATGACCTCAAAAAAAGGAACTTCACCTCAATATTCTTCTTCATCAGAACCAGCTCCTTCCTCTGGCTCAGCAACTGGTTCATCGGATACAATTTCACCATTCTCGCATCCAGTGCATCTACAGAGTTCTGTACATTGCATACCAAGCTCACTGCAGCATGTTACGTCAGCCACTGACTGCACGTCATCTTTGAGTGCACGCTTACATTTTCCCTTCTTGCAGCTACAGTGTACTAGCTCCAGGATGTCATCAGGAGCAGGTGGAAGACTACACCAGTCCACTTCCAGAGAAGGTGTTCCATCAATCTCTTCAACTTTCCATCCTGATTCACTGGGAGCTGGAATTTCTGGCAGCTGTTCTAGGCAACGACGAAATATACCAGCTTGGTAATTAGCACGCATGATGTGTTTGATGAGAGAATCTCTGTTTGGTGGAAGGGATTCTCCAGCATGGACACCAAGTCGAAACTTATCATATCTGGCCTCGTTGACGGTTTCTGCTTTCTCCTGCCCATATACATGGCAAGCAAATCGCTCCAGTCTAGCAATTAGGTCATCTGATGGAGTGAATGACACCCCAAGCTCTTGAAAGGTTTCTTTGTACTTGTCATACTTAATCATTAGCTTGTAAGGTGTGACTTTCCCTTTTCCTCTGAAGGCGCTAACTGAGTCGCAACCAGTAAACGGGTGAAATCCCACAAGCGCAGATGTTACATCAGTTCCCAGCTGGCTCTGTAGAGATGTCATATCAAGAGTTCGTACCTTATCTTTGACACCGGTGTGAAACAGTAGAGGCACAGTAAACTGATGAGCACAACCTAAACTAATTATGAAGACATCAGTGTCCTGGCATTTGATGACAATTGCTGGTGAATGCGTTCTATGCGCTGTGTCAGTTTCTTGTAGCCTTTTCTGTGCATAATCGGCATGCAAGAGGATTCTGGTGTCCGCTTCCTCATGACTGCAACGAAGCTCTGGAATTACTTCTGAGACTACCATGCCATTCTCAATCCCGAGGGCATGACATAGCTCTCCATGTGCGATGTACACCTTCACATTTCTGTAAGAGTCAGGAGGGCACTGTTGCCAAACATGTAGAAGATACTCCACGAATGCTTCCTTGTTCTCACTGGCACTGAGGAACTTCTTCCATTGGATTGGTCGCTTCTGGTTGGTGTTGTCCACCTGAATCCGTATAATCTGAACTCCTGTAGCAGCACGCCGCTTTCTTTCTGCATTCTTGATGCTCATTCTTGGGTAAGTGTCAGTGACAAAATGAATCTCTTTGGAATTCTGACGTACTGCTAGCTTCACCACTTTATCAAACAAATCTTTTGCTAACAGATGAAAGGTAGCTGGTGCAGATGAACGCAATGCCTGTAGCATAGCCATACCATCTATGATCCAAACACTTTCTTGTGGAATGCTGTCCACAATCACTGTTGGCTCAGCAGATTTCTGCAGATGGTGCATGATTGAAGCCTTGTCTGTCTTCACTAAAGTTCCTAGTTCTGTTGCTATAGGTAATGGCAGCGGACCAAGGCAGTAGGTCATCATGTGGCGTAAATCAACTTTACGCACCTTGGAAATAAATATCAGTCTTGCAAAAAGTTTTCTGTCTGCTTTCAAGGTGATAGTTTTCCCCTTCACTGTAGTTGTGGTTGTCTTTTTTGCCGTCTCAAACGTAGCAAGCTTCATTCGCTTTATTGGATCGAAGAAAGAGTCGTTTTCCACCTGTAGACGATCTTTGCAAAACAAAGTAAAGCTCTTAGTACCTTTATCATAAGCTTCCAGTAGGTCTTCTTGTATCTTGTCGGATGCTACAACACCTGAAGACAGATGAATCAGCTCATTACCGTCAACTTCAAATGGATTGACCATACTTCGTATTGTGTTGACGACAGCTTCAACATCTTGTTCGTCACGTCTGACACGAGTTTGATCAAGGTCTTTCCTGGATCTTGCTTGGTTTTCCTTCCCAGCCATTTCCTTACACTTATTGGTGATAGCTGAGCACTCATGTTGTGTAAGTAGCCATCGCAGGACAGCCCCATGGTTAGTAGTGAAACCAATCAATCCTCCCTTTGTTTTAGCATCCCTGTTGCATGTCTGCTCAATGCACATGTCGCACTCTATTTGAGCGAAACCATATTCCTCTTGACGTTGGACAGCAAACTCTCCATCAGCTAATGCCACATAAGCCGAGAAGTGAGTTTCAGGCAGATCGCACATTTCAAGGTAGTAAGCTGATAGATACCGTGAATAGTTTGGCCTATCGTAGGCAAACATCCAGGGGAGGATCTTCCTCACACTGCACAAGTGGAGTTCCCAATTCCCTGTCCTTGTAGCTCTAGTGAGAAGCATCACATTCTCAACACAGTCAATATAGTCAGACCAAAATGCAAATGTTGGACACTCCAAGCTCTTCTTCTCAATGAAAGCCTCAAACGATGACACTAGGTCCTTGAAAGAGTCGCTGTCTATGGCATCAGATATCTCCTTCTTGTTGTATCTTAAATGCAGCCTGTTCATGACATCAGTTGCTTTTGTCTGTTCTTCTTCACTAACACTGTCGAAGTAGGCTTCCCACTGCAAATACCTCAGAGCATCATGCATTAATTTATGCGCTCTCATGCTTCGATTGTAGTGATGGCCATTCATTACGCCTACAATTGATCCCTCTGCAATGACACCAGCCTCAATAAGAATATCTGAGAGCCCTGCATCTTTGAACCGCTTGCCTATGCAAGCAAGATACGTCATCTTTGTATGGAACATCCCTAGACGAATGACTATCCTCTTCTTGAATACATCATTGCACCAACGTATTTGTTGGGCCTTTGCATAAATTGCCTGGTCAAAGACGAGTACCACTACATACTGTTCAAGATTATCTGCATACTGGAGAGACCTGATTAGAATAGTCTGGACAGTGTCCATCTCAGTTGGGCTGGCATTTAGAACTGGGAGATATCCGACTACAGACTTGACTGGATACATTGTAGTTAGGAATGTATTAAACCCTGTCCATCCAGGAATGCCATCAAATTTGTACTTCAACATGTTGTATGCCATGTCTTGACTGCTGGCTTGGTCTTTAGCAGGTTCATGATTGTTCTGGTTTTATCGAAATTCTTTCTTTATTTGTATTTTAATGTGCAGGTATATTTATTGGGGACATTATTATATCGAATGGAACGAATATTTTGCTGATTTTCATGAATAAATCAAGTAATCCCCATTCCTGTTGCACGAAAAAGTGGATTTTAATGGTATGCCCCATGGCCTATATGCACCCCCTGGATTCTCCAATACCCCTCCATCTTTACTGCACATCCCTTGTTGTCCCTCTCCGTATATTTTGTCCCTCGGCCTTGCTGTTGAAATTTCCCCCTTTTCTTTCTACTGTTCCTTTCGTTGTGATGCGTTCTGATACGGTTCTCTATTTTGGCTCTTCCACAAGCCTTGACTCGGTGTTAAAAAAAATCCTTTGAATTTATGGAAAAGTACTAATGTTATTTTTGAATCTCCATTTTCTGCATGTGTGCATACGCTCCTCTATGATGCTTTAGATCAACACTGAAAGAAATAGGAGATGATAATCTTCACGGAATAAATAAAATAAGATAAATAAACCAAAGCAAAAAAATATATAATTATTTTGCCTACCATCTTCTGCTGCTTTTGCCGTGAGAAGCTTTATGGGACCTGTGCGGGTATGCTCAGTTCCATTTGCACTTTGCCCTTGAGACCCAAGACCTCTCTCATTTCCAGGCCGTCCTTTGATAGGGCCCGTACGTCTTTGCCCCAGTCTTGACCGTTCAACATCATTGTACTGCTGCGTGCTCGTTGCCATTGAGGGTGGGCCTTCGCTGTGCCGGCCAGGCGGTGGCCAGTCAAGTCTGGGTCTTGGCTCATCTATAGCGTTTCGTTCACCTGGAGGAGAAAAGGGGAGGAGCGGTAAGAACAGCAGCCAACAATTGTGGCGAGAAGGGTCAACGCATTCCCATTCCTCAAAATGCGTCGATGCACTGAGAGTGCGAGAGAGACAGATGAGCAAATTCAAGAGTGGAAAAAAAATGCCATTTGCTCAATTTGCACGCAAAAGGTGGGCTTCATCTGAAGCACAGCCATTGCACCCAAGTTCGGTGAATAACATGCCGCGATGATGCGTGGGCAGTGAAATTACGAGGTGAGAATTAAACAAAACCCAATTTGTCCTTCAGAACTACCCCTTTCAAAACAACCCATTTGTATTTCTGCACCAATAAACAGGAGCCACCCACTCCGTAGCAAGGTGCCGTCAATAACCCGAGGATAACAGAAGAAAACAGAGAGGGGAGAGGGGGTGTATAAAACAGATCATTGAGAGGATATGAAATAATAACCAACAAGCAGCAAAGATTCATCCATCAGGTAAATTGGACAAGTGAGAAGTGCATAGCGGAAGACACACTTCCGTCGTCACAACGCCTTTCGTTCCAGGGTGCTGATGGGATAGCAGCTGGCAGTGATGATGGAGGGTGTGCAAATGAGGAAGAAGAGCATGCAGAGGCGAAAAAGGGCGACATTTCACTTGCGCATCTCGAGTGGGGTCACAATGCCCGTCGATTAGTCTAATCCCAGAAAACCGGGGTGTTGCCTGCTCGTAACCAAAAGGTTTTTGTTTTTAAGAATAAGTAAAAAGAAGATTATTTCGAGCAATTGTGTCATCAGTAACTTGCCATGAAAAAGAAAATCTCTTTCAAAGTGAGAATGCTTACATAGCATAACTGAGGCTGCACTCGACTCTTCAAGCATCTGCTAACCTCAACTAGACTACACCTCAACATTGCACCAACCTACCTTAATTGAACTACCAATACACCTCCCAGCATTGCCACAACCTTCACTCAACCATCACGTACAACTTAGAAGATCACAAACACATCTATCCTGAAGAATGAGATCTGACCCCCAAAATGCTGACAAGTGCTGCTCAGGTATTCATTGTTATGTTATGGAGAAGCATAAAATCGTTCGTGATCAACAGTCCACAGCAAGATATCATCTGATCAAAAAAGGTTAGAATGGCGATCAGCGATTGTAACATGACCAAAACATAAATGTACAATGTCCTGTACTCACTACGTCAAATAAGAAAAGTCACGCAATACATAATAAATGTTAAAGTCGAGTTTTCCTTCTTGCAGAGCTCAAATACCACAATAACAGGGCTCAATTCAATACTGTCTTAACTACCTAATGCCATCCATGCCCCACCTCCTTCTACCAACCCACCCTCATGCCCCCAAATTGGCTGCCACTTGCACTTTATTTATTTTGTATACATAGTCGAGGCTCATGGAAGAGCTACAACAGAACAGACCAGGACAACATAACAAAAGGAACAGCAGAAAGATAGAGAGGAGAAAACCAAGAGCAGGGCAGAGGGGACAAAATAGATGGAGATGGACAAACAAGGGATACGGATAATAACACGGTGTAGAGGTGGACAAGATGGATACAGAAGCAAACCCTCAGGAAGACTTGGGTGGGGGGAGGGATGTTGAAAATTATTATTTTTGCGTGATCGAGTAGAAAAGAGGACAGTTTTGGATGGGGGATCTGAGATGGTGATGAACAGCTGTCTTGAAAACCTGGAGGTAAGAATGAGATTGAAGAGACTGGAAAAGTTGGCTCCACATGCGGGAAAAAGAGGAACGAATGAGTGTAGGTGAGCAGCAATTTGGGATTTTGGTAGTTTCACCAAAAGGGGGTTAATGGAGGACCGCATGTGCCCCGCAGATATCTGGACGAGAGGGGAGAGTGGGACAAAGCACGGAAAGAGCAGAGGGTGCAAGACCAAAAAGAAGATAGAGAGACCACCGACATCTCTCCGTGATGGTGAAGTGATCGTGGGACATTCCAATGATCCTGAAGGCCTTGGTTTCCACGGCATCAAGCTGAGGAAGGTGTGAGGCATGTACGCCAGCGCAGAGCGGAGAGAAGTTGAGCTATTCCCTCAAGCTACAGATGAGTTCAGGTGTACCAAGGAAGGACTTTGCACGATGGAGGCTGCATTTGGAGGCCGACTTAAAAGTGTGCTTTACCCAAGAAATTTCATTTCGTTTCAATTCACAATAATTGCTGGAACAAATATAAAAGTTGTTTCATGAATAAAAATGTAAAATTTACATCTTTCTGCACAAAATCAAAAATAAAAAGAGGCATATGCACACAAAAAAATTGAAAACACTAACAACATAACCGTATTCCCAATAACAAATCTGCATAGCTATCTGGGCGAACCTAAACTTATTAAACAAAAGGGCTAATCTTAACATTACCTGAAAATGATTGTAATATAATGCAGCAATGACTTTTAAATATGAAACTAAAATTGGTTTAGGGCATGTTATCATTCAGAATTGTTTCACAAAAGTTTTTTCCCCCCTTTTTGACCCATGTGACTCGAGGTTCCAACTACTTGGGGGCATAAATCGGGTGTCAAATCCAAATTGGGTAAAATATGCAACAAATCGAGTGTCATGGCATATTTCATGCATACCCCAATGCTAGCAAACCTTCATTCAAAAAAAGTTTTAAAATGTGCCCGTAATTGCATTTTACAGTATTTGACAATTTGACCCTGCCCCAGAGAGATGAGAGGATGGTGGGCGGGGAGGGAGGAGGGGGTTGGAGGGGGGAGTGAGTGGGGAATGATACTGCTCTTGCACCTTCGTGTGATGTGGTGATCATAACTACCACTTTTGGTTAATTTCTACACAACTGTGGAGGAGGAGATTGCATGACGGACAGATAGACAAACGGAGCCAATTGCAATATCCCTCCCCCCTCCCCGCCCCCCTTCCCAGCCCGTTTTAAGCAGTGAAGCCACTTCAATATTTGGCGATGTCCTTCCTTCCATCCATCAAAAATGAAGAAGGACCTTTCTAACCTACCATGTTGATTCTAAAGGGTTCTCAAGTGTAATTCCAGAGGTTTCTAAAGGGTGATTCTCAATGGTGATTCTCAAGGGTGATTCTCAATGGTGATTCTCAAGGTTGATTCTAAAGGGTGATTCTCAATGGTGATTCTCAAGGGTGATTCTCAAGGGTGATTCTCAAGGGTGATTCTAAAGGGTGATTCTCAATGGTGATTCTCAAGGTTGATTCTAAAGGGTGATTCTCAATGGTGATTCTCAATGGTGATTCTCAAGGGTGATTCTCAATGGTGATTCTAAAGGGTGATTCTCAAGGATGATTCTCAAGGGTGATTCTCAAGGGTGATTCTCAAGGGTGATTCTAAAGGGTGATTCTAAAGGGTGATTCTCAATGGTGATTCTCAAGGGTGATTCTCAATGGTGATTCTCAAGGGTGATTCTAAAGGGTGATTCTCAAGGGTGATTCTCAAGGGTGATTCTAAAGGGTGATTCTCAATGGTGATTCTCAAGGTTGATTCTAAAGGGTGATTCTCAATGGTGATTCTCAATGGTGATTCTCAAGGGTGATTCTCAAGGGTGATTCTCAAGGTTGATTCTCAATGGTGATTCTCAAGGTTGATTCTCAATGGTGATTCTCAAGGGTGATTCTCAAGGGTGATTCTCAAGGTTGATTCTCAAGGATGATTCTCAAGGGTGATTCTCAATGGTGATTCTCAATGGTGATTCTCAAGGGTGATTCTCAATGGTGATTCTCAAGGGTGATTCTCAAGGTTGATTCTCAAGGATGATTCTCAATGGTGATTCTCAATGGTGATTCTCAAGGGTGATTCTCAATGGTGATTCTCAAGTGTGATTCTCAAGTGTGATTCTCAAGGGTGATTCTCAAGGGTGATTCTAAAGGGTGATTCTCAAGGATGATTCTCAAGGATGATTCTCAAGGGTGATTCTAAAGGGTGATTCTCAATGGTGATTCTCAAGGGTGATTCTAAAGGGTGATTCTCAATGGTGATTCTCAATGGTGATTCTCAAGGGTGATTCTCAATGGTGATTCTCAAGTGTGATTCTCAATGGTGATTCTCAAGGATGATTCTCAAGGGTGATTCTCAAGGGTGATTCTCAAGGATGATTCTCAAGGGTGATTCTAAAGGGTGATTCTCAATAGTGATTCTCAAGGGTGATTCTAAAGGGTGATTCTCAAGGATGATTCTCAAGGGTGATTCTCAAGGGTGATTCTCAAGGATGATTCTCAAGGGTGATTCTAAAGGGTGATTCTCAATGGTGATTCTCAAGGGTGATTCTCAAGGGTGATTCTCAAGGGTGATTCTCAAGGGTGATTCTCAAGGGTGATTCTCAAGGGTGATTCTCAATGGTGATTCTCAAGGGTGATTCTCAAGGGTGATTCTCAATGGTGATTCTCAAGTGTGATTCTCAAGGATGATTCTCAAGGGTGATTCTCAAGGATGATTCTCAAGGGTGATTCTCAATGGTGATTATCAAGGGTGATTCTAAAGGGTAATTCTAAAGAGTGATTCTCAATGGTGATTCTCAATGGTGATTATCAAGGGTGATTCTAAAGGGTAATTCTAAAGAGTGATTCTCAATGGTGATTCTCAAGGGTGATTCTAAAGGGTAATTCTAAAGAGTGATTCTCAATGGTGATTCTCAATGGTGATTCTCAATGGTGATTCTCAATGGTGATTCTAAAGGGTGATTCTCAAGGATGATTCTCAAGGGTGATTCTCAAGGGTGATTCTAAAGGGTAATTCTAAAGGGGAATTCTAAAGACTAAATCTAAAGGGTAATTCTCAAGGGTTCTAAAGGGTAATTCTAAAGGGTAATTGTAAAGGGTAATTCTCGAGGATAATTCTAAAGACTAAATCTAAAGGATAATTCTAAAGACTAAATCTAAAGGATAATTCTAAAGGCTAAATTTAAAGGGTAATTCTAAAGGGTTCTAAAGGGTCATTCTAAATGGTAATTCTAAAGGATAATTCTAAAGGATAATTCTGAAGGATAATTCTAAAGGATAATTCTAAAGGATAATTCTAAAGGATGATTCTGAAGGATAATTCGAAAGGATAATTCTAAAGGATAATTCTAAAGGATAATTCTAAAGGATAATTCTGAAGGATAATTCTAAAGGATAATTCTAAAGGATAATTCTGAAGGATAATTCGAAAGGATAATTCGAAAGGATAATTCGAAAGGATAATTCTAAAGGATAATTCTAAAGGGTAATTCTGAAGGATAATTCGAAAGGATAATTCGAAAGGATAATTCGAAAGGATAATTCTGAAGGATAATTCCGAAGGATAATTCCAAAGGATAATTCTAAAGGATAATTCTAAAGGATAATTCTAAAGGATAATTCGAAAGGATAATTCTAAAGGATAATTCGAAAGGATAATTCTAAAGGATAATTCTAAAGGATAATTCTAAAGGATAATTCTAAAGGATAATTCTAAAGGATAATTCGAAAGGATAATTCTGAAGGATAATTCCGAAGGATAATTCCAAAGGATAATTCCAAAGGATAATTCTAAAGGATAATTCTAAAGGATAATTCTGAAGGATAATTCCGAAGGATAATTCCAAAGGATAATTCCAAAGGATAATTCTAAAGGATAATTCTAAAGGATAATTCTGAAGGATAATTCTGAAGGGTAATTCTAAAGGATAATTCTAAAGGATAATTCTAAAGGATAATTCTAAAGGGAAATTCTGAAGGATAATTCTAAAGGATAATTCTAAAGGATAATTCTAAAGGGTAATTCTGAAGGATAATTCTAAAGGATAATTCTGAAGGATAATTCTAAAGGATAATTCGAAAGGATAATTCGAAAGGATAATTCCAAAGGATAATTCCAAAGGGTAATAATTCTAAGTAGTAATTCTAAATAGTAATTCCAAAGGGTAATTCTAAAAGGTAATTCTAAAAGGTAATTCTAAAGTGTAATTATAAAGTGTAATTCTAAAGGGTAGGAGGGCAGGCATATTTACAGGGTGTTTCAAAAACAGTGATACAACTTTAAACGTTTATTTACAAAGAAACAAGACCTCAGGAATGTGAACCAAACATTTATTGAAAGCTAATGACATAGTATTTACTATCACTGATTACCACTGCAGTAAGTCACTGCTAGAGTTAGTGAGAGCCAATAGTCTGAAATTGCATTGACGGAAAATCCTTGTAATTGACGTTCTCGATGTGTGCCCCTCCGCGGGGCACACGTCGAGAACGTCAATTACAAGTTCAGACAGGCATTGATCCCGACTCCAAAGTTCTGTCCAACTTTCCTGTAGGTCTCATGTGGCACTGCCTCGAGGTAGTCTGACACCTACTGCTTCAGACCATCCAGTGTGGCAGGGCTGTTGATGTAGACAGAGCGGTACCCATGGCAACGAGGCGGTTTCTGAAGAACTGCTGCAGGAAAGTGATGGTGTCACCAGCTGTATGCGGGGGTGCACCATCCTGCATAAAGCAGGTCATGTTGAGCTGGTTTGGGGTGACCTTTTTGGGCGAGATCAATATGGAACTTCTGGAGCACAGCCCCATAGCGCTCACCATTGATAGTCACAATCCTGCTATTGTCATTCTCAAACCAGTAAGGCCATAGCATTCCCCATCTGCCATTGAAGGCGCAGAAGCATGTGACCTTAGGCCCTTTCAGGTACCTCTCAGTTATCTCCTCAGGTGGTTCTGACCCCCAGAAAATGTTGTTGTGGTTGTTGATTTAGTCTCATGCCACAGAGCCACCACTTTTGTCTTCTGCTCCACTGTCAATGGCATAGTTGAGCAACGGAGCTAGAAATCTCAAAGAACAAATACCACGATAACACCACCAAACCCCGAAAAGGAAAACGGTATAGGTAAAAAAACAAAGAAATGGCAGGAAGTCAAAGTTGTATCAATCTTTTTGAAACACCCTGTACAGCCACCCAATACAAGAATTATGATTCAAAAATGCCGTTTATCAACACTTCGTTAACAAAAGTATTGGGACAACACACCCAAGCTTGAACTCAACTATTCCAATCAGCACGTCTAGATTTTTCCCACAATACAAACTAGCAAGTGCTTTAGTAGAGCGTGTAACAGGTATTGAGACCCGACTGTAACCAGGTCGCTTTATGCGAACTATGGGTTCATGACATTTTTGTCACATTGGGCCATCCCGGTTATGGTTATGCAAATGTTTGAAAAAAAAATGCAAGAAAACAGGTTATGCAAATGTTTGAAAAAAAAATGCAAGAAAACAGGTTATGCAAATGTTTAAAACAAGACAGGCAGGCCAAAAGTGATTGGCTATCGAGGTCAGAGGAACCTTTAAACAAGTGGTAATGAGTTACGACATTGTCTGGCACCAAATCGACAAAAGTCGTCGATGAGTGAACGAACCGAGGCAAGTACACCCGCGTGATTCAATAGGAATGACAAAGTCGAACTTTTCTTCGAACAGATGCTGCTGACAAGCCATGGAGTACGAATCCGAATGCAAGACGACGACCATAGTGGTGGCTGCAATGTCGAGAATGATGCAGCCGACAATGGGAATGCAGGGTGCAGAGTGATGCATCGCAGTATGCATTTACATCCGATGGACCAAGCTGGGTTTGGCGTCAAACCAGCAAACGCCGAGGATGCGATGGCGTCTTCCCAAACGGTGAAGGTGGAAGAAATGTAATGGGTTGGGTTGTTACTCAGAGTATAGACTGCAATCTTTGATTAGAATGAAGTCTTTATCGATTATTATAAACTAGCTGAATGCACCCGGCATTGCCCAGGTTCTTTTTGATTGAATTTACTACTATAATTCAGCTTTTACTCGCGGCCGTAGAAGATTGACTACTATAATTCAGATCAGCTTTTAATTGCGAAATGGGCCCACCCCGGCCGAGGCGGCCTCAACCGGCCTCGCCACCTAGCCTATAACCTTCCCAGGACCCGTCCCGACATTTTTTGTTTCAGAGGTTTCCTCCTATCTTTCACCGTTCAGGAGATTTGCGCGTGCAGACAAACAAACAAACAAACAAACAAACAAAAACTTTCTTTTATATATATATATGTATATAATAAATAACTAGCCAAAAGCACCCGGCGTTGCCCGGGTTCTTTTTGAATGAATTTACTACTATAATTCAGCTTTTACTTGCGGCCGTAGAAGATTGACTACTATAATTCAGCTCAGCTTTCAATTGCGAAATGGGCCCAGCCGGCCAAGGCGGCCTCGCCCAGGCTCACCACCTCGCGTATAACCTTCCCGGGGCCCGTCCCGACATTTTTAGTTCTTTTTGAATGAATTTACTACTATAATTCAGGTTTTACTCGCGACCGTAGAAGATCGACTACTATAATTCAGCAAACCTTTTAATTACGAAATGGGCCCAGCCCGGCCGAGGTGGACCTCGACCGGCCTCGCCACCTAGCCTATAACCTTCCCGAGGCCCGTCCCGACATTTTTTTTTTTAGAGGTTTCCTCCTATCTTTCACCATTCAGGAGATTAGCGTGCGCAGACCAACAAACAAACAAAAAAAAACTTTCTTTTATATATATAGAAGCTAGATAATATCATTCTGGAAATGTATATGAGATTAGGATTTCATTTCAAGTTGCCCCAGCTCGTTGCGTCATCCCTGAAGTGCAGTCATGCAAGTCCAACGGATGTAAATGCACATTGCGAAGCAACGCTCTGCATGCTGTGTTCCCACTGTTCAATGGATCCGTTTCAGCATGTAAGGTACAACATTAATGGAAACCTTACAAAAGCAAGTGCGCTACCTCTCAGCAATCCGACCAGCCCAAGTGAAGGGAATGACAAATGCCTCATTTTAAAGTTGACAGTTTAGACAATGCAAAGCTACCAGCCTTGACAGAGTGGTGACAGCTCCTATGTCTGCATGCACAGTATGCACCACACCATGTCGCTGCATATATTCGGAATCGGTTCAATAACAACATTCCAAACCTGCAGCGACTGGCCGAGAGGCCTGACTTTAACCCAATCGAACCATTCGAGGTTCTGCTGAGGGCCAGAGTCATCAGAACAGAACCCAGCACTGAACTTGCATTTGCTCTGGAGAAGGAATGGCGCAATATAACACCTCATGTTTACATGGAAATAGAAAGTGTTTGTAACAGTAATAACTGTTGAGAAATGGTTTCAAATCGCAAATGCTGCATACTTCCTCACTGTACCGATACATTCGGAAATATAGTGTAGACATGCATACAATAAAAAAAATACAACGGTACTCTTCGACGTCGCGACGTCGACCGATATGCCTCAATCCACATTATTACATCATTATACATACTTGTACCAAGTTTGATTTAAATCCCTTCAGCTGTTCTCAAGTATCACATTTTTACCTGACATGACCACTGGCTGACCTTTGTCCTTTGATAGTGAAATCTAATCAGTTCATTATTTAATTATACATATATATACTACAGGTCAAAAGTTTTAGAACACCTCAATTTTTCCAGTTTTTATTGAAATTTACGCAGTTTAATGTCTCAATGTACTCCGAAATTAAGCATAGAACAAATAAACAATTGGAGATAAAAAGAAAACATAGAATCATTTTGTTTAACAAAATTTAATTTAAATTTTTGACTCAGCAAAGTGGTCACCTTTTGCAGATATAACCACCGAACACACTCATTGCATACTTTCTACAATGGAAATCAAATATTGTTCGGGAAGTTCTTCCCAACACTGTTGCAGAAGATCCCACAAATGTGTTGCACTTGTAGGTTGCTTTGCCTTCACCCTTCTGTCCAGTTCATCCCAAACCAGCTCGATGGGGTTTAAATCTGGAGACTGTGCTGGCCATTCCATGATTTGAAGCCCACCGTCTTGTTCTTTTCCTCGAAGGTAGTTTTGACATAGCCTGGAGGTGTATTTAGGGTCATTATCTTGCTGTAGGTAGGATGAACCACTGACCAACGAGGCGTATACCAGAGGGTATTCCATGGCGCTGGGAAATGCTGTGGTAGCCCTATTGGTTCAGGGTGCCAGTCACTCTGTGCAAGTCGCAGACTCTGGATCCAGCAAAAGAGCCCCAGATCATCATGCTTCCTCCTCCATGTTTGACAGTTGGTGTCACACACTGAGGAACCATCCTTTCGCCTACTCGACGGCTTACAAAAACCCTGCCTGATGAACCAAAGATTTCAAATTTTGATTCATCGGTCCATAAGACCTTCTTCCCGTCTTCATTAGTCCACTGGCGGTGCTTCATGGCCCAGGCAAGCCTCTTTTTCTTATTTTGCCATCTTAGCAATGGCTTTCTTACTGCCACTCAACCTGTCAAACCTGCAGCTTGAAGTCTTCTCTTCACAGTTGAAACTGAGACTTGCTTACTTCGACAAGTGTTAAGCTGTGCTTGAAGCTGTTGTCCTGTGAGCCGCCTATCACACAAGCTGTTGACTCTCAGAAACTTGTCTTCTGATTCTGTTGTGGCTTTGGGTCTGCCAGACCTCTTCCTGTCAGTTTCCTCCAGTTTCCAATATACTACTTCCTGCAGTGCAATATTGTCCAAATAATGCTTCAAAGGATGTAATATCAGTCTGTTCCAATAGTGCTTTTATACAGACAGGGGGTTTGTAATCAAGTAATCAGCAGAGTTTGGGACACCTGCAGGAATTGTGTGCATCAACTTTCAAGGCTTAATTCACCTACATTGCTGCAGAACAGCTGTAAGTTGTTAACCCATTACTTGTTCCCTGAAGAAGGCCTTTTTTTTTATTCCCGTTTTTGCTAACCTAAGCTTCTTTTTTTTAAACCTCGAGCAGTTTACTGCTTACCTTTGTACCATTTCAGGTTATTCACTGGACTTGAATTACTTAAATTTCAATAAAAACTGGAAAAATTGAGGTGTTCTAAAACTTTTGACCGGTAGTGTAATAATAATAATAATAATAATGCATTTATTTTATATAGCGCTTTTCAGGAAGCCCAAAGACGCTTTGACAGAGTGCAAAACATAACGCATAGCAAAACATAAAGACAATTGCAAAAAAAGAAGAATCAATAGGGAAATATTCAAAGCACAAAGGAGGGAGAAGGAGAGGAGATAGTCTGTGTACTTGTACTAAGTTTGGCCAGAATCCCATCACTGGTTCACAAGTTAGCTCGGTAACAAAATTTTAACCGAACGGGACCTATTACCTCTTGACCACATAATCTAATCAGTTCATCATAACATCATGTAAATGTTTTCCATTTGCATCATTATACATATTGGTACCAAGTTTGACTGAGATCCCTTCAGCCATTCTTAAGTTATCGCAGTAACGGATGCATGGACAGACACATAGACAAGCCGAAAACTTAATGCCTCCAGCGACTTCGTCGGCTGAGGCATAACAAACCAGGACTTTCACGAGCATTTGTCCTCCCAACACACTTCCAAGATACAAAAAAAAAGCTGAACAATAAGTGTTCATCGTCTCTCAAATGTAAAAGGTGGAAAGCTTTCAATTAATGACGGATCCTCAACCATGTGATGCACTGTTGATGCAACTGTTGAAAAAGGGGTGAGTACGTACATTATGCGAACAGCAACTCCGGCCTGCCTACCAAGATATCGATGAAAACACGTTGGTTTCCATAGAGACAGCACGAGGATGCTGCACTCAGTATGATCCATCAGTCAAAGGTAAATAAAACAGTGTGTAATGCTCTTTAAACAAGACCTTGTTTGTATTCACAATTATGCAGGAATAGACGTTGTTTGCTTGTACTGGCAAAATAAAAATCCGAGAAAGTTCAAACTTTTCGTTATTTGCAAGCGTTTGTGCAAGACCACAAATTATCAGGAAATCAGTGGACTTCCTTTGTAGGGATGTCAAGGACAATCCAAAGGTTTAATAAAACACAAATCCTTCAAAAATATGCCAAGATACAAACATTAAACTATAAAGTATGCATATCAGTTGTCTATGGAGAATTTCACATCCAAGAACACCAATTAAACTTTTGGACAGCATATCTGAATTACAAAACTGACCGACTCAAAGTAGCCCGATTGTAACTCTCCTTTTCACTTTTTCGCATTTTAAAAATGTGTTTGTTATTATTTGTATCTTTAAGAGTAGTACTGGTATGGCTTTACAACAGAAAGAAGCACAAGAAAAACTATAACAAAAAAAAAACTATAACAAGACTCTATGATGTAATGGTTGGACCATCCACTCTGAGTCTACAAGGTCAGTGGTTCAAACTCCAGCTGAGTCATATCAAACACTTTTTAGCCGCGTCGCAAGACGCTGGTCATAGAGTGCCCTCTGCTGTTGTTCTTGTTCTTCTTCTTCTTGTTCTTGTTGTTCTTGCAGAGAAGACAAAACCTCAAAGCTCCACCCATTCTGGGAACCATAGCTCCACCCATTTTGGGACAGGCTTCATATAAACAAATATCGACCATTTTATTAACTCGCATAGCTTTGAGGCCTGTTTTGTAGGCCCGTGGTGTCTTCCTCTCTCACACAGTTTTATTTCAAATCAAATTCGATATATCATTTCATTTTTCACAGTCGCTAACATAGTTTTAGACTCGGTTGAAAAAAAACGGGAAGAAAATGCGATGAAAGTTGCCCTTTATAGAACGAAATGAATTCTCAAAGGCCTGTAACTTCAAGTCCATTGAGATTTTTTTTTTTTTAAATCGCGGCATGGTCAGTCATACACCGCCCGAAATAACAGACGGGAAAATGCCGAGATATATATATTTTGTTTAAATCGCGGCATGCTCAGTCATACACCGCCCGAAATAAGACGGGAAAATGCCGAGATATATTAAAAATTCGTCCATTTGATGACAATCGTCACGATGAAATATTTAATTTATACGTCGTCACAATAATGTGGAGAGAGGAGCATAACTTCGTTCACGTGTCGCCACATACGGGAAATTGCCGAGATATATATTTTTTAAATCGCGGCATGGTCAGTCATACATCGCCTGAAATAACAGACGGGAAAATGCCGAGATATATTAAAAATTCGTCGCCACACACGGGAAATTGCCGAGATATATTTTCACTTTGCACAAAAATAACATCAAGTAATCGAATCAATAGGAATGTCCTGTGCCTATAACATCGACGTTATAGGCACAGCTGCATCTAGGCATTGTGTAACATCGACGCGGCTTTTGTTTTAATTAAAACTTTTTGTACTTGTTTTTTAAATGGCGTGCTGCTTCCTTGCTTGAGGCTCAGCATTTTAAAAGGACAGAGCATGGCCAAACAACCACAGGTTGGTAATGCCAAATTTAGGAACAAGAGCATACACATGGTAGCAAGATTAAGTGCTACCAAGACACTCTTTTAACAAATGTTTACAAAAATAATTGTGATAACTGCCTCGGACACAGAAGCTGGCAACAGATCAGAATGTGTGGCAGCACTACGTCTGGGAAGGAGAACACAATTCTGAGAAACAGGGAGTGAAGCAACTGAAAAACTAGAATGGCACTCAGTAGAGCACATACCTCTGCCAGGCTGAACATTTCATGTTTTACATCCCACTGATAGGCCGGATCAGCATCTCGACAAGAACCACAATCTAATCAGCTTGTTCTTGTCACCTAATCAACTCATCCACCTAGTTTCATCCCAATCCGTCCTCAAATTTCTGAAATATCGTGTGGCATATTGTTTTTGGTCCCATCTTTCAATGATGAAAAATCATTTTTAAATATTAAAAAAATTATCGCTTCCAGATCTTCACCCATACAGAATACATTTGTCCTTGTCACACACCCAACCCCTCCACCAAGTTTCATCTGAATCCGTCCATAACTTTTTGAGATATTCACAGACAGGGGTGAAACATAACGTACATCCACCTTCGGTGGCAGAGGTAATAAGTGCCAACAATGCAAGACACAACAGCAGGGGAATGCAGAGGCGGGAGGCTGGGTCAGCAATAATGCGGAGAGCACAGTCTCTCCCACATATAATTGTGGAGCCGCACATGGTCCCACCATAGTTAAGTGACAGCCGAACCATGTCGTCTTCTTAAAAAGACAGCCAACAACAACACCACAGATAAATACGACATTTAATAGTGGTTTTAACAGCAACAGATTATCATTCTCAAAAATGGAAGAGGAAAGTCAGCTCAATGTTACAATGGGCAAAGGGCGAAGAGCGAGGAGGTTTCTATGGGAGAATTTGCAAAAGCAAGGACAACTGACCTTTGCCTGTATCCCATAAAACACAAACTGCATCTGCATCTGCACACTGTGCTACATCCTGGGCTGTATTGACAAAATATAAAGGTAGGCAATTTACAACTACTCCAAAGGCCCCATTTTGCAATTCCCAACATTTACGGTGTGTTATGTGAAGAGGAACAAGTGCCTGTGTCGAGAGCTTGAAAATGCTGTGTGGATTCCAGAAAGAAAGAGGAAAAAAAAAAATTGACAATAGGATTTGACATGAATACGTCAATGGATATGCCTCTGCCTGCATTAAATGTCAAATCACTGCTACGATTGGGAAGGAAGGAAGGAAGGAAGGGAGGGAGACGGAGACGGAGACAGAGACAGAGACAGAGACAGAGACAGAGACAGAGAGAGAGAGAGAGAGAGAGAGAGAGAGAGAGACTTTTGAAGTCCTTTTATTATCAAAATAACACAAAAAGGTATATATTTATATCTTTACACCAACCATAAATACATGAAAAAGCAATGAAATGAAAAGGTTCCAGAAGTATCACGGCACACAATTTGCCAAAATAAACCATTAACTTTATACAACCTTCAAAAAAAACTACAAAAATATTACCAGTTGGTTCTCACGAACCTCACACAACCCTTCATGACACCAAGTATTGGTGAATTCATCAAGATTGTTTGCATCCTTATAGAAACAAAACTCTAGTTTAAGTCTTGCTGACACGAGGGCATTGAAAAACAACATAACATTGCATTCCCCGGCAGGTTTACCGTTCAATTTCTCCCTTCTTGAGAGATATATTGCCAGCTTGGCTGTTGCGACAAGAAACCTCATTAACCTGTTTTCCTTGCTTGACTTGGCATTAAAGCCGAAAATAAAAGAACGCAACGAGAAAACAACATTCATTCTGTGTGCTACAAGATTAAACCACCGAAACAAAGGAACCAATCTCACACAATTAATGAACGTGTGGAACACGTCCTCCGTACATATGCAGAACGGGAAACATGTGGATGTAGGAGAGAAATGGTTGATTAACTTATTGGAGGGGACTATCCAGTGGATCAGTCTCCATTGGAGATCACTAGATCTTTTACTTACGAGCTTGCTATACATGGAGTTCTATACAGGTTCAGAGGGGGGTCCCACAGGCAACAGTCTCTTCCACCGGATTACTCCATTTAGCGGCGTATCCCCCAGCAGTAACTTGACACATGACTCGTATAGCTCTTTACTGCGTCTCTTTAAAGGGACTTAACCCCATGCTAACTGGGGGTAAGTCTTCCAACTTGAAGTGCGCCAGTAACCCAGGAAAAACCCACTCATCGTGCAACGGTTCGAGCTCGTGGGACCAGCATACTCTCAGCTGTACCCCTATTCGTATCACCTCTCTCAACACTTTGGCAGTCACTCTTTCGGACCGAATTCCTGCTAGCTCGGCTACTTCTCGAGCTGATTTCCACCCGCAACCTGAAACTTGCCGGAGGTGCCATACTTTTGTGATGCTGGCAATTATGAAATGCTGGCAGAGGTCCCTACTTTTGGGCATGTTTGGGAAAAGCCGATTGCAGAACAAAGGCTCTTGTGCAAACATATGGATGTCGTAGTTGTCCTCTTGACGGCACACTGTGAGGTTCTGCCAAGCATTCAACACACTCTGATAAAAAACCGGAAGAGGAGATGTCAACTTATTGAAGCAGGACCAAGAAACATTCGCGGCCATATCCCAGCCCGCCAGATTGCCGCAAAATGTGGGTGGCCAAAACATGGTTTGGTAATTGCTCTTTCGCCAAAAGTTTTTGCACAGAGCATAGCCGAAAGGCCATTATACGGCTCCTGATGTCGACCATACTCTGGCCACCCTCGGCCAATGGACGGCATACAACGTTTGGCCGTAACCAGTGATGCCCTCCCCAAAAGAACTCCAACAGTTGCCTTTGCACTTCCTTCACCAAGCCTTCTGGTGGTTGCAGGCAGATGAATCTGTGCCACAAGAAGGAGGCGACTAGGTTCTTGACTACCAAAACTCGGCCCTTATATGAAAGGTGAGGGAGGGCTCTCCTCCATCTACTCGATCTCTTTTTTACGCGTTCAGCAACACCTTCCCAGTTTTTCTGGCTGTACTGTGGGGATCCAAGAAACACTCCAAGATAGCGAACACCTTCATCCACCCACTTTAAACTTGCAGGAAGGTGTATTGGCGGGCCTTGCGCCATTCTCGATGCGCTGTCCCTGACAGAGGGAACCCATAACGCTTTGCTCTTTTCCCAGTTGCACTTCAACGAGGAAGCTCAACCAAACAAATGTAGGCACTTAGCAAGAGCTGCAATGTCGTTATTGTTTTTAACAATGACTGCAACATCATCAGCATACACCGATAGGACAACTGGAGGATGTTCAGGAGATATACTCATTCCAGAAACGTTATTCCTTAGTAACACGAGAAGTGATTCCATTACAAGGGTGAACAGTAAGCCGGAGACAGGGCACCCTTGCCTTACCCCCCCCCCCCTTTGAACCTGTATGGGAGAACAAAGCTCATTGTTCACCTTAACTAAACTGAATATATTGTTGTACAATAAAGCAATATAACTTCTGAAAATAGCTCCAAATCCACAGGCTTCAAGCACATGATTCAAAAAGACATGATCGATGCTATCAAAAGCCTTTTCTAAATCAAGAAAAATTATACCAAAGTCATTCTGCACACAGTTGCCATCTATCAGATCTCCAATGAAAAATATGTTATCATACATAGATCTACCTGGGATACAATAACTCTGATCAGGGTGAACCAAATTGCAAATTACCTTTTTAACTCGATTCGCCAGAACTTTTGAAAGGATTTTATAATCGGTGCATAGTAGAGAAACAGGTCTCCAATTCTTCATGTGTCGCAAATCCCCAGCCTTTGGAAGAAGGGACATCACCGCTCTTCTCAAACTTAAAGGCAATTCTCCATGAGTCAGTGATGATTCAAGAACATGCATCAGTTCTGAACCTAATAGTTCCCAAAATTCCACATAAAATTCAGCCGGCAGTCCATCGATTCCAGGGGCTCTTCACGAGTCCATTCCAGCCAGGGCTTGCGTTAACTCCTCAAGCGTAATTGGCGAGTCCATATCCAGCCGCTGGGGCTCAGTTAACGAGGATAGGTGAGAGGTTAAAAGTCTCATTGTTTCATCACAAACAACCTGTTTTGAAAACAGTTTGGAAAAGAAATCTTGAACACATAACCGTCTGTCTCTGGGATTTACAACAACAGCTCCGCCAGGATTAATTACAGAAAAAATGTTCTTGGGTGCTTTATTGACAGAATCCAGACGAAAAAAAGCTTTACTAGGGGTATCTAAAACCTTTAAGTTCTTTACCCTTAGTCTGAGCAACAACCCTGCTGCTTTCTCCTGGATTAACTCTCTCAACTGAGTCTTCTTTTCTAGTAATAACTGGAAGTTTCTTGTATTATTATTTTTAGCAAGTTTACCTTCGAGCTGTACAATGTCAGCTTCCAAACAAGTCATTGTTACATTCTTAACATTTGTAATGTTTGCTCTAAACTGTTGACAAAACACCCGAATCTAGGCTTTCGTATTGTCCCACCAAAGATTAACTGAAGAAAAAGCGGGCTTTCTTTGGATTTGATGAGCCAAGAAAACTTGGAAGGCTTCTTTAAATAGATCATCTTCTAGAAGACTGGTATTAAATTTCCAGTATGCACTTTTATTTATTGACTGAGGAAAAAGAAACCCCATGGTTACTAAATGATGGTCTGAGAATATTGACGGAAAATAATTATTTATTTTTGAGTATATAAACTCACCTTTTAGAAACGCTATAGTCTCTCCGGATTATAATCCGGAGAGACTATAGCGTTTCTAAAAGGTGAGTTTATATACCATCGGTCGAGTCTCGCAAAGGACACTCTTCCTCTGGTGATGCGGCTCCAGGTAAACTGAGGTTCGTCGGGGAAAAGTACCCTCCATACATCTAGCAAACCAACCAGAGAAAGGAAAAGGGATAAATCAATACATGATTCGGGATGAGGTTCTGCTGAGTTCCTGTCCATTACAGGTTCAAAGGTACAGTTGAAATCACCCCCGATACACACACATTGGTTTAGATCAACTGTCTGCAGGTGATTAATCACAGACGCAAAGAAAGCTTTCCGTTCTGTACTCTCACTTGGTGCATACACAATGAATAATGTGAAATGGAAATTATTAACCACCAGTTCAAGAGAGCTGAATCGGCCTTTAACAATCTCCTGGAAGAGGATTGACTCAGGTACTAGCCCTGGTCTAAGTATGAAAGCAACGTCTGCCGAAAGGGAAGACAGGTTGCTAAAAAAGCACTGTCCCCCAAAAACGCGACTCCAATCATATTCTACGTTTTGGGTGATGTGCGTTTCCCGCAGTAAAAGTACATCGATATTTTTGCGCCGAAATAAACTTTGCACTTGAGTTTGGCGGTTTGGGTTTGCACCTCCACCATTAATGTTCAAGGTGCCAAAGGTAATTTGCTTCATTCCTTATCAAAAGACTTGATTGGGTGTTGCGAAATCTCAAGACCGGCTTTTGTAATAATTTTCTTGAGTCGGTGAAATTGTGACCTTGTTAGTGGAAATTCTTTGCCCTTTCTTGTTATTTCCTTTGCTGATTGAATAAGTGAACCTAAATCAGGAAAAGTATCCCTGATAACTACATTTCGCTGTCTATATGTTTCATTCAGAAAAGAGAGTACGAGTTGAGGAGATATCATTGGCTGACTCAACTGAGACTGAGACAACTCGGGCACCTCGTCATCCTCATCAGATTCCGACAAGTCTGACAAGGTACCTCCAGGATCGAGGATGTCGGCTTCCGTGGTCACTATGGGAATTGTCAGTAGTATCTCTGGGGATTCGCTGGAGAGCTCCACTGTGCGATCCACGATGCCATGGTGATATTTGTGCTCGTCAGAAGTTGAAACCTCGGTTTCATCCTCTTGTGGAGCACAATCTACTGAATCAATGAGCGACTCGGTAACACAGTTTTGAATCTGCATCGGTAGAGCAGCACTGTGGAGGGATGAGTCAGTCACTGTCTGCTCGTTCACAGTGACTAATGATAGTAACGGTTCGTTCGAGGGTTTATCAACGTATTCAGCGTTGCAACTTATTTCACCCATATAGCAATTTGCGTCCACAGAGTTGCTACACAAGCTTTCAGACATATTATCCTCAATTGCAGCACCCGAATCACTGTCCTTTTTTCCAAACCCGATGGAAGCGTGAGGAACACATTGAGGTGTGTGTTCAGCTACACTGGCCTTCTCCAATACCACCTTTTTTGGATTACTGGTAGAAACATTAGCAACCGACGCCCTTCGTTTTTTAGAACCAATAATAGAATCCTCCTCCATTCCTTCACTACATGAAGCAGCGAGGGTTGTGCGAGTTGGGGTCGCTTCGGTTTCTGCAACAGGAAGTGAAGTACGATCGTTATCAAGACTCGGGACATGCACATTGATGCTGCTATTGTTCGTCTCACTGCAGGAGGGAACGGCAGGAACCGGTAAACTCACAGGATTAACTCCAGTCGGTTTAATAGGAACACGAGTATTCTTATCCTTTTTACACTCGGTGTCTACGTGACCATTTTCCCCACATTTTGAACACGAAACTTTGGGACAGAAACGTTTAACGTGACCAAAGGCTCCACAGTGAAAGCACGTTAGTGAGGCTGACGAGGCGTACATTTGATACTCCCAATCGTCGGATTTTACTTTAAATGAAATATTTAACCCTGTATCATCACCACGATCGGGAAGTACCATGTAAACTTGGCGACGGAAACTCATAACATGTTTTATCCTCTCGTCTCGGCTCTTCAGGGGGATCATGGACATTCTCGACACAACTGTTCCATACCGAGAAAGGACTGACATCAGTTTGTCGTTTGATATAAATGGTGGTACATTTGATACGACGATTTTCATCGCAGGAGTATCTATAGGGGACGCTAACATAAAAACACCACTCTCTGTGGTTAAACCTGCACTAACGACGTCATGAACAAAATTTCTTCGGACAGGAAAATAACAACTTTTTGATTCATTCGTGAGGCAGCTCGGACATGTTCGCACCCGATTATTTTCCCCACTGCCAGTACCACATCCTCAGTGAGGACTCCTTCTGGTGGAACACACACAAATGCATGCTTCCTCGTTAGACTATCGAACGCCTCTAACCGAGAGCGTGCATTTGCCATACCAGCGAATTAACACCCCCCACTTGTCCGAACCGGACAGGTAGGTACCAAACCGAAATAGATCAAAATAAAATAAATAATAAACGTGCATTATAAGCACAAAAAGGCTTACAAAGCGTCGTCGAAGCCGGTAGGCCGCACCCAAAATGGGTCAGCTCTCAATCCTCTCTCTCTCGAAGACAAAGGTGTAGAAAGGATGAAAACAAAACGCCAAAGTACACAGGATGGAAAAGGAGAAGGAGGGGAGGGCAGGAGAGGAGAAAATCGCACAAAGGACTCACCACAACACAGAGCAGTTGCTCACAGCCACCATGACGCTACACCCAACACAAAACGGCCTGCAGGGGGCGAGAGAGTGAGAGAAATACCACCCCGAAAGAGAAAGAGAGAAAGAGAGAGAGAGAAAAAGAGATAAAGAGATAAAGAGATAAAGAGATAAAGAGATAAAGAGATAAAGAGATAGAGAGATAGAGAGATAGAGAGATAGAGAGATAGAGAGAAAAAGAGAAAAAGAGAAAAAGAGAAAAAGAGAAAAAGAGATAAAGAGATAAAGAGATAAAGAGATAAAGAGATACAGAGATACAGAGATACAGAGATACAGAGATAAAGAGATAGAGAGATAGAGAGATAGAGAGATAGAGAGAAAGAGAGAAAGAGAGAAAGAGAGAAAAAGAGATAAAGAGATAAAGAGAAAAAGAGAAAAAGAGATAAAGAGATAAAGAGAAAAAGAGAAAAAGAGAAAAAGAGAAAAAGAGAAAAAGAGAAAAAGAGATAAAGAGATAAAGAGATAAAGAGATAAAGAGATAAAGAGAAAAAGAGAAAAAGAGAAAAAGAGATAAAGAGATAAAGAGAAAAAGAGAAAAAGAGATAAAGAGATAAAGAGAAAAAGAGAAAAAGAGAAAAAGAGAAAAAGGGATAAAGGGATAAAGGGATAAAGAGAAAAAGAGAAAAAGAGATAAAGAGATAAAGAGATAAAGAGAAAAAGAGATAAAGAGATAAAGAGAAAAAGGGATAAAGAGAAAAAGAGAGAAAGAGATAAAGAGAGAAAGAGAGAAAGAGATAAAGAGATAAAGAGAGAAAGAGATAAAGAGAGAAAGAGATAAAGAGAGAAAGAGATAAAGAGAGAAAGAGAGAAAGAGATAAAGAGAGAAAGAGAGAAAGAGAGAAAGAGAGAAAGAGATAAAGAGATAAAGAGATAAAGAGATAAGGAGAGAAAGAGATAAAGAGATAAAGAGAGAGAGAAAGAGAAAGAGAAAGAGAAAGAGAGAGAGAGAGGGAGAGAGAGAGAGAGAGAGAGAGAGAGAGAGAGAGAGAGAGACACAGAGAGAGAAAGAGAAAGACAGAGAAAGAGAAAGACAGAGAGAGAGAGAGAGAGAGAGAGAGAGAGAGAGAGAGAGAGAAAAAAAAAAGAGAGAGACAGAAAGAGAAAGAGAGAGAGAGAGAGAGAGAGAGAGAGAGAGAAAGACTTTGACTTTTACATCCTTTTATTACAAAAATATCAAAAAGTATATTTTGTAAAACGTATAAATACAACCATTTCACAAAGCATTTCACAAATCAGAGGTAAAAAAACAAGCAAAACCATTTTAAAGGGAACATTTACATGAAGACCATTAGTCCATCAAGAAAGGGAACAGGAAAAAAAATAATAAAGTGTTTTGCTCCTCACAAAGAAATCATATCATGCTCGAGGAGTGATCAATCTGCGATCAGCGCACCATTTTGCACAGAGCAAAGCGCATTATTCAATGCCCATATACTTTTGAAGATCAATACTTTATCCATATATGTATAGAAACAAAATTCTGTTTTAATCCGGGCAAAAACAAGTCCTTTAAAACAGGCCGGGAGGTTATCTGTACATCTTGTAGGATTTTCAATTTGCATTTTCCTCGTGCGATATATTGCTTTCTTTGCCATGGCAACGAGAAAGTTCGCTAGGGCCACTTCTATTTGGTGTGTGTTTGAGGCAAAGCAAAAAATGAAAGAATTCAAAGTAAAGTTTAAAGAAAGCTTCATGCACATTTCATGCAGCAAACCAAATAAAGGAATCAAGCGTGCACATTCAACATAAGCATGTGACGGTCTCAAGAGCACCACAGAAGGGACAATGGTCAGATATTTCAGGAGAAAAAACATGCAAGAGCTTATTGGTGGTGTTACGTGGTCCCCTCGGTGACTACCTGGTCTCGGTGACCCCCGGACCGTGAGAGGACCTTCGCCAGCAAGTTGTATTATATATGCGCTTTCGCCACGCAATCCATATGAATTCCACCCAAGAGAAAACTGATGTTCCAGGATATATTTCAATGGTAATGATACCATACAATTTCAATGATACAACCACGGAGATTTTCCCCGAGCAATAAACAACAAACAACCATCAACAATTCCCAATCCCCAATCAATTCCCTATATGATTAAGATGGCCATCTTATATATGTGTGTCCACTTCTGTACTCACGACCCCCTTTTGGTCTCTGCCCCTCACAATGTCTCTGGGCCCCTCCTGACCGAGATGCTGGTCGGCGTCGCCGCACTCGGGCGGTTGAACGAACCCCGGGTGGACGTGTTTCCACCGGGCAGGTATCGTACCAGGCACCGTGGCTGCAGCCCCTCGTGGCCACGCGAAGCGGGTACGGTAAAGCAAGCCAAAAGCCCCACGCCGCTTGCAAGGCGTGTTACGTTAGGCCCCAACGTGCGACCCGTACGCGTCTGTTTAGACGGTGCCGCGAACGGTGCCCGACGCGGGGTCGATGCACGGCCCCACGTCAACTTGACGTCTCCACCGGATAGGTACACGTCCCGGTAACTCCTCTCGCCAGACGGGCTTCGGAACGCCGCTTTTCCACGCAGCGCAAGGTCGATCCCACCTTTCGTCGGAGCGGGGCGAGGAAGAATACTACTCGTCGCTTTTCTTCCTCGTGTCTTTTCCTCTTCCGTTTCCAGTCACTTCCGTTTCGGACACTTTTCAGAAGGGCTCCTGACCCTCCAACCACAACAACCCTTAATCTATTACACATGGATAAGCAAAGACTGAATGGTAATTCACATACATTCACATAAATATGTAACAGTGGGTAATACCCAATGTGCCAACCTCCACGACAGGTCGGCAGTTTTCTTTGGAATAAGTATGTGATAATAGGCTTTCCAGTTAGGTTGGAAGGGGTATTCTGTGGGCAAGCAATTGTGCCACTTCCTTGACTGCCAAGTTCCTAAGGAGGGCCGGATTGCTTTGACGCAGGCCTGGTATATTGCACGATTTCCAGACCTGCAGATCCAAAACGTATTTTTGGGAGGTTTGGAGAGAAACGTATGAGGAGAAACGTATGAGGGAGAAACGTATGAGAAACGAAAACGTATTTTGGAGAGAAAGAGAGAAAGAGAGAAAAGAGAGAAAGAGGAGAAAGAGAGAAAGAGAGAGAGAGAAAGAGAGAGAGAGAGAGAAAGAGAGAAAGAGAGAAAGAGAGAGAGAGAGAGAGAGAGAGAGAGAGAGAGAGAGAGAGAGAGAGAGAGAGAGAGAGAGAGAGAGAGAGAGAAAGAGAAAGAGAAAGAGAAAGAGAAAGAGAAAGAGAGAAAGAGAAAGAGAGAGAGAAAGAGAAAGAGAAAGAGAGAGAGAAAGAGAAAGAGAAAGAAAGAGAAAGAGAAAGAGAGAGAGAAAGAGAAAGAGAAAGAGAAAGAGAAAGAGAGAGAGAAAACATCAGATGCTCCTAACTCAAGTTATGACTAGCAAAATGATTTCCCAACCCAAAATCGAATCAGTTCATCTTTGAATAGCACTCCGTATTTGTACCAGGTTTGGTTGAGATCCCCTCTGCAGTTCACACCTTATTGTGGTAACAAAGTTTTTCAATCAAAGGTCACATGACCTTTGAACCGAAAATCCAATCAGTTCATCCAGTTCATGCTTTTGACGAGTTTGGTTGGAAAACCTTCAGTAGTTCACAAGTTATCACGGTAAGGAAAATCTGCTGCGCATGTATGCACGTACAACCCAAAAATATACTTCCGGCACCTTCGGCTCTAGAGGCATAAAACAACTTAAGCAGTGGAGTGTAAGACCAGCCTTTCAGACTTTGTGCAAAGAGGCAAAGGTCATGCTTTGGCTCAATTATTGAAAGTTTTTCAACACAAGCTAAAGATGAAAAAAAAACTCTGTTAATGATGCTTCCCAACCTTTGGCGATCCGTCTCCGTTCTCCATCGCCACAATCTCATCAGACAGCCAAGGACAAAACAACAAAACGCCAAGCTCAGCACAGGAAAAGAATCCCAGAGTACAACCTTTCTTCCTTATAGATGGTGGTCCAAATTAAAAACAAAACGAACGATCTCTACCAAGGATCAGGTGATTGGTTTAACCTGTTTGGGGTTCCCAATGTAAGGCTGACAGAATGGCCTGGAGGTACGCACATTCATATCAAAGCTGTGTAGCCTGCGTACAAATCGCGACCCAGCTATAAACTGTCATCCTGTGTCTCGCAGGCAGAGCGATTCATCAATGTGTGTGCCATCCCTCTGATAGATGTTAAACTGGGCATCCCGTCTGCCAGCATTAGTTGGTGGACATTAAATATCCCATGGTGTCCTTTGCAGAGAGGAGGCAACCTATCGCTGGCACCATTGCCAAATTCCAAATTCCTGCCTCAACCTTCGTCGAATATCAGGCCTGGCCAGCTGGTTCATCAAAGACTTGGGCCAGGCTTCCCCCACCAGCCCCCAAGAACGTGGGAATAATTGTGGTCGTTGAAAAAGATGTTCCCAATGTAATGATGTAGCAGTAGCTTGTGATGCTGAGATAGCAGCTTCGAATCCTAGATACCGTGTCGATTTTTCCACGTTCCACCAATATCCCACGTTTCATGTGAGGGTTACATCGATGTCTGCAATTGTCGTCGTTCTGCATGTGGTGTATGTACAGGCTCCTCCACAAAACCTCAAAAATGTATGGGTCATGCAGTCATGCAGACCATACAAAAATGTATGGTTTTTTTAAAACAAATCGACAAACACAGCAGTAAATGACAGAGGAAAAAAGCTGTTATGATCTGAGTTGAAAGCAAAGTGGCACGTGTCGGCAGATAAACCGATTCAAGAGCAGACACCATCAAAAGTAGATGACATGGTGAAAAAAAAAAGTGAATTGTAAAATAAAATCCATTCTGCCCTACAATCGGGCGTTCAACTTGAAACGCTTTCAGGGCAGGGGTGGGAGGCCGCACTACATGGTATTGACAGATAGAGGCACAATCGAGGGCGACAGCCTTATCTCTCTGCAAATAAGACTTCATTCCCCATTTAGAAATCCTGGAGTGAGGGATGAAATTACAGTTGGGGAATATATATATATATGGATATATATATATATATGGATATATATATGGATATATATATATATGGATATATATATATATTATATATATATATGGATATACATATATATATATATGGATATATATATATATATATATATGGATATATATATATATATATATGGATATATATATATATATATATATGGATATATATATATATATATTGATGGGGGTCGTGGTGGTTAGATTCACAAGCGTTGTTTAAGCTCTCATTTTGGTTCTGCAAATAATTCATTTTTCTTTAAACTGCAAATATAATAAACCTTTAACCTGACTTTGAAACCCTGTGGCCACCAAAAAATGTTTCGTCCAATCGTATAGAAAATTGTGGGAATCCTCACCAGTTTAAAATATAAATATATAGGCATTCAAGATCGAATACAAACAGTTTCAGAGGATAAATCTCGCTTATGAAAGTGGATTCGAGAAGAGTAGATTGAGAGGAACAAAATTATGGCATTACACGAGTAGTAGTATCTACTGGTATCTCTCCATTTCTTAAATACTAGAATATAAGACCCGTTGCTTCGCTGACGGAAATACCAATCTTTTCTGCGATGGCTAATCTATGCAGAAAAAAAAAAAAGGATTCCTGGGAGATCCTCCGTGCAGGGATAACCAACATCACGTGTTGGCATTTGCAGTTTTGACACGCGTGTCCATGTACCCATAAAAAAAAATTTGCTTGCTTGAGAGAATGCCAACCCACTCCCCGCCATCACGGTCGTCTCTCCAACTCACCCAAAGCCTTCAACCACACATATTAACACGCTCCTCCCCCTTCATTCCCGTTCTTCAAAGCAAAGCGGTAAAAATTGTTGTATCGCCATTACATATTACTAGCAACGGTAGCCACACTAAGGGCGGGGCTTCAATTGGGAGGCGCAAATGATTATTTAAACGATTTATATAAACGGGTGGTGAGGGGGCTTGGTCAGATTTTAATCTTACAGCCTCCATGTTGGTGCTCGCCGTCACTGCGATGTGAAGCGAAAGACACCTCAGAGCTGTCACATTCACAATCGCTATGTCATATGTACTCCCGATACGCGTTTCCTTCATTGTACAAACTACCAAGTCTACAGTTAAAAGGATTTTGAGCCGATAGGTGTTACGGCCTTGGCAAGATCGATGGAGACAACGATCTGTTAGCTTATACACTGCCCAAATAGCTCTCATGTAGAGATTAAACTCACGTCATTTGAACTTTGGCAAAGGTCATTATTTACTTTTAATGATGTTTATATACAAATCAAAAAAGATAATTGGTTTTGGGTCGTCCTTTCCACATATCTCGTGGGATTGCGAGTTGGAGAGAAGACCGTGATGGCGGGTACCGTTGCTCGTTAGCAAAAAACGATTTTCACGTTTTGGGTGACCTTGAGCTTGACCTTGGGCCTAGAGTTAAAAATTGGGCACAGTCTATTCCAGGGCAAGGCAAATATGTGTGTAAAGTATGGCGATGCTATGTGCAATGATGTAGACGTAGTACTGCACACAAACAGACAGACAAACAGACAGACAGACACACCAACCAACCAACATACTTGCCGGAAAAATCAGAGATCGAGGACTTGCCGGAATGTACTTTTTTATCTTATGTACTTATTCTTACTTATTCTTATTCTTCCCCTGTGAATGTACTTATTCTTCCCCTGTGAGGTATCACAAGCAGTATTTCAACAATATTGGACAAAAATCATTAAATTTATTGACAGTTCAGCACGCCCGCGCCATTTTTATATATTTTTGCCACTAGAGGGCGCGGTGAATAGGCAAACCCCGCAGCGAGTTTCTAATTACAATACGTTTTTATTAATTGCTGTTGTAATCAATCAAGCATTCAAATCAAGGCACAGTCTATTCCAGGGCAAGGCAAATATGTGTGTAAAGTATGGCGATATTATGTGCAACAATGTAGACGTAGTACTGCGCACAAACACAGACAGACAGACAAACAGAGAATAACGCACAAGACCAACCAATATACTTGAAAAATCTTCGATTTTGCAAGTAACAAAAAGACAGGCACGGCTCCTTTTATAATATAGATATTGTTTCGAGCCATCTCAATACAATTAAAATTGCCGAGTATGGAAGAGGAAAAAGAATAACGTACGAAATAAAAATTGGGAAGAGGAAAAGATTTAAATAAAATGTAAGTAAAAAATTTTTTTTTTAACGTTATATATCTATCTATCTATAATTCCAGTAATCTCTGTGTGTATGTTTGTATGTTTGTATGTTTGTATGTATGTATGTATGTATGTTTGTCTGTGACCGCTGTTTCTCGACAACTACCGGTCCGATATACTTGAAACTTGCCAGGTATATTGCTGGGGACCCGAGGATGTGCCTTTTCAAGGTTTGAAATTAATCGGACAAGTAGTTACCGAGCTATGGCGATTTCTTTACCAAACACCGCAAGCCGTTCGCTTTGGACCAAACCATTTCATGTAAATAGAGGGGGGGGGTTCTGTGGTCGTTGCGAATGGACCAAACCATTCATGTAAATAGAGGGGGGGGGGGTTCTGTGGTCGTTACTGCCACGTGGTTTCAAAGTTTTTTTTGTTGTTGTTGTTTGCACGCATGTTTTTTTGCACCCACGTACGGGCACGCCCTAGGATGTTTACACACACACACCCCTACACAAATTTTTTTTTTTTTTTTTTTTTGGCAAGGAACGGGCACCCACGTACGGGCACGTCCTAGCTTATATATAGTACGGGCATGCCCTAGTATATATAAAACACAGTTTGTGTGTGGGTGTGTGTAATGTTACCGGTAGACTCCTAAACTGAGAGGCTCACGTACTTGATATTTGGCACAGACATGACCATTGAGCCTGGGAAGAACATGGCTGACCTAAAAATTTATTTCATAATATTTTTTTTCCATATTTTTACCTCAGCGCATTTCAGCGAGGAATATTATGCACCGAATCTGACCGGTGGCAGAACAGCGCGCTGATTCACTCAGAGCGATCACGTGATGTTCCTTGCCGCCATTAACTCAGTTACGCGTTCACACGTATTTCAGAGCGAAAAGCGATTGCGTTTTTTCACATTTCAGCGAGGAACATTGCCATTCACACCACATAGGTTTTTTTTTCTTTCATCCTTAGATCCATATTTTTTATCAGCGAATCTGAATCGGTGGCAGAGCAGCGCGCTGATTCACTCATTCGCGCTCATTGATAACGATCACGATCACGTGATGACGTGATCACGAATGATGTTCGTGACGCGATCATGTGATGTTCCTTGCCGCCAGCAAGTAGCATAGATTTTGTTTTAGCATGATTAGCATTTAGCATGATTTAGCATGATTTAGCATAGATAGTAGCATGTTTCACATAGATTTTTTTTCAGCGAGGAATATTATACACGGATTCTGACCGGTGGCAGAGCAGCGCGCTGATTCGCTCAGACCGATCACGTGATGTTCTGAATAAGCACAATCAATTGAGTGTGCCGCATGAGTCTGCGATAAGTGTTTAAAGTAAAGTAAAAAAAAAAAAATGTTAACATGCCGTTGTTAGCCTATTCATGTATAGTTTGTGTTGTATTTAGCTGTGGCTGAGCTAAGATGTAGCTGAACTTCAGAGTCGTTGACTCTGGTTATCCTTTGACCTCTTAATCACCTTGCTCCATTGGGACAAATCCAAGTAATAAGCGCATCGGCAGGTAAATCCACCGGAGCGAGGTGAAACACCTCTCAGGTTGAAATAATGTGAGTTATTCCATCCCCGCCGCCAGTTGGCTTCACTTTTCACGGAGTATGAGCATTCTATATATTTTCAATTCAGTGCGCCCGACTCGCTCACGTACTTGATTTGTGGCATAGACATGGCCATTGGGCCTTCACGGTGTAATTTGTGCGAGGCTTTTGTCCGAGTGAGCTTGAGTCGAGAGGGCGAATGTACGGGTTGGGAATGTACGGGTCTCCCTTCCCCCACCCGGCAACGCCGGTACTGGAGGGCGTCACAGGATCGGTGAGTCTCCAAAATCCGCTTCGTGCTGTTGCGAAGATTCAGGACGATGTCGCGATTGTTGTGCTGCTCTACGACCATGAGAACTGCAACGTCATTGTTCACTGGCCCTCCCCTTCCCTCCCCCTGCCCCCTCCCTTCCCTCTCCACCCTACCCCCTCCCTTTTCCCCCTCCCCCTCCCTTTTCCCCCTCCCCCTCCCTTTTTCCCCTCCCCCTTCCCCCTCCCCCCTCGCCAGATTCTTGTACCAGATGCTCAAATTATGGATTTCGAGTTATACCTGCAGCATTAAAGTACCAACCCTGTACCTTCATAAAATAGCAGGGTTGGTCAAATTGGGCAATTACAAATTCATTAAAACAAAAATTTAAATATTCATGTGTTCCCCAAAATGTCAAGTTTTTCAACTTTTCATGCCAGGAAATCTAGAAAATTTCGCAAAAAATACCAACCAGTAATTTACAATCAGAATCAATTTCTAGGGTTTAAAGGTTTTTTTCAAGCATGATGTTGGACAAGTAAAGTAAATAAAAGTACCATAAGAGTTATTGGCCGAGTGCCAATTATTTTTTTAGCACCTTGCCAATATTGTGTATTTTTCACTTTTTTTCCGAGCAAATAAGTTGTGACCAGCACTGATTTTAATTGGAATTTATGGGAAACAAACACGCACATGTTTCTTCTATATACTGCTGTATTTATTATGTGCAGCAATATCTGCATTGAATCTTCAAGCATAATCTGCATTGCAACTGTACACAAATACTGTAAATCATCGCCCGCCATCTGTACGCTAGCCCAAGCTGTCATGCCAAAATATCAAGGCAAAATGACGAGTAGGCCTACATGTATAGAATTTTCACACACGTTTGGTGAAGCCCCATTTACAAGACGTATGTACAAGACTAGTCAACCGTTGACTACCTGATGGTGCGTAGGCGAGATAGGGGGCACCTCCGGGACACAAAGGTGATCCCGGGGGAGGAGGCTGTTTCACAGCACCACTTGGTTGTCTGCGACATAAGGGTGAAAGGTGCGAGGAGAGCTCGGCGGGTGAAGTACCAACCGAGAATGAAGGTGTGGAGGTTGAAAGAGGTGACAGTAAGGGAGGCATTAAAAGAGAGGCTGAGTAGGGTCAAGGATGATGTGGTTGAGCTTGAAAGTGTTTGGATGTCAATGAAAGCTAGTCTGTTGGGAGCCGTTGGTGAGGTATGTGGATGGACAAAAGGACCACCGAGGCACTCGGAAACATGGTGGTGGGATGATGAAGTTGGAAAGAGGATTGACGAGAAGAGGAAGAAGTTCAAGGAGTGGCAGAAGGCGAAGGGTACGGAAGCAGAAACAGCAGAGCATGAAAGTTATAAGGCAGCCAGGAAGGCTGCAAAGAAAGAGGTAGCAAAGGCGCAGGAGGCATGTAGGAAAATGTTCAGAGAACGCTTGGATTTGGAAGAGGGTCAGAGAGCAGTATTCCGGATTGCAAAGCAGATAGCGAAAGAGAGGTGTGATGTGATGGGGGTGAGTTGCTTGAAGGATGAAGTGGGACAAATCGTTGTCGACCCAGATGGAATTAAAGGAAGATGGAAAAGATATATGGAAATGCTGTTGAATACAGAGAATGAATGGGATGGCAACATAGAGAGTAACCCAGTTTTAGGACCAGCAGAGAAGATAACTGAGAAGGAAGTTGAGGAAGCGATAAAAGCAATGAAGGGTAGAAAAGCGGGAGGGCCGACGGGAGTTGTGGGAGATATGTTGAAGGCAGCACGAAGTTGGGGTGTGAAGAGAATGACAGAGATCTGTAATCTGGTGGTGAAAGAAGGCCGCATTCCAGTGGCTTGGGAACTGAGTACGTCCCTCTATACAAGGGGAAAGGTGACCCTCTGGAGTGTGGCTCGTACCGAGCGATAACGTTATTGGAGCATGGAATGAAGGTATTGGAAAGGGTGTTGGAGAGGAGGATAAGGAAGAAAGTGAAGATCGACGAAATGCAGTTTGGATTTCTGCCAGGAAGAGGAACGACAGACGCGCTTTTCATTGTGAGGCAGTTGCAGGAGAAGTACACGGAGAAGAGTAAGAAGTTGTTTCTTGGGTTTGTTGATCTGGAGAAAGCATTCGATAGGGTTCCACGCAAAAGTATTGACATGGGCATTGAGGAAGTTAGGAGTGGAGGAATGGTTGATCAGAGTAGTGATGGCAATGTACAAAAGAGCGAGCACAGCTGTAAGGACGAAGGGCGGGAACAGTGGTGAGTTTGAGGTGAAGGTGGGAGTGCATCAGGGGTCGGTACTAACTCCACGACTATTTGTAGCTGTGATGGAGGTGCTGGCTCAGAACGTAAAGGAGGGTTTACCGTGGGAGTTGTTGTATGCAGATGATCTGGTGTTGATTGCGGAAAGTATGGATGGACTGAAGGAAAAGATGAACAAGTGGAAGGAATGTATGGAGACAAAAGGTCTGAAGGTGAATATCGGAAAGACGAAGGTGATGGCAAGTGGTAAAGAATGTGGTGAGGTGGAAAGAACTGGGAAGTGGCCCTGTGCTGTGTGTAGGAAGGGTGTCGGAGTGAACTCCATTCAATGTACAATGTGCGCTGAGTGGGTTCATCAAAAATGTAGTGGTCTGAGAGGGTCATTAACCAGTGTGGCAGCTACATTCAAATGTAAGGTGTGCACAGAGGGAGCTGCAGATGGAGGAAATGTTGAGTTGGATCTTGGAGACGGCGTGAAGCTGGAAGGTGTGAAAACATTTTGCTACCTCGGAGACATGCTGAATGGAGAAGGTGGATCAGACTCGGCAACGGTTGCTAGAGTGAGATGTGCATGGAAGAAGTTTCGGGAACTGAGTGGCGTGCTGATGATGGGAGTGTCGTTGAAGCTGAAGGGAAAGGTGTATGCTGCATGTGTGAGAAGTGTTATGATTTATGGGAGCGAGACATGGGTAATGAACGTGGAGCAGCAACGAAGGTTGGAAAGGGTGGAAATGCGAATGGTTCGACGGATGTGCAGAGTATCGTTGAGAGAGAGGAAGACAAATGATGAATTGCGAAAGATGATGGGAATAGAGCCTGTGATTGATGCTGTGAAGAGGAACAGGTTGAGATGGTTTGGTCATGTGTTGAGGAAGGATGAAAGTGACTGGTTGAGAAGAGTGATGGAAATTAATGTAGAAGGAGGTAGAGGACGGGGAAGACCGAGAAAGACTTGGCTAAAGATGGTGGAAGAAGAAATGCGGGCAAGGGGGTTAACAAGGAGAGATGCAGAAAATAGGGCAAAATGGAGAAGATTGTCATGGGGACCGCAAGGCTAACCCCCGCTCTTGTCGGGAAAATGGCCTTTAAAATGCATGTTGTTGATGTTGTATGTACACTAGGCTTGACTTATCCATGAAGGACAAGAAATGCATGTGGCATCAAACTACTTACACTTGAAAACCCCACGGGATATTAAGTTGGCAGCCAGAAGTGTGATTCAAAGGTCAAGTCATTATCTTGTGAGCCTAATTCACAAAGTACATACAAGTCCAGCATTGTTCAGTAAACGATATTCTTTGTCCAGTATATGAATAAAATATCATGCACACTGGATGCACAGCACTGAGCAGCATGTACAGGTCTTATCAATTGCACAAACTATGATGACTGTCTCAATCATTATAATGATTGAGACATTCACAAAGTACATACAAGTACAGCATTGTTCAGTAAACGATATTCTTTGTCCAGTATATGAATAAAATATCATGCACACTGGATGCACAGCACTGAGCAGCATGTACACTGTACAGGTCTTATCAATTGCACAAACTATGATGACTGTCTCAATCATTATAATGATTGAGACATTCACAAAGTACATACAAGTACAGCATTGTTCAGGAAACGATATTCTTTGTCCAGTATATGAATAAAATATCATGCACACTGGATGCACAGCACTGAGGAGCATGTACAGGTCTTATCAATTGCACAAACTATGATGACTGTCTCAATCGGGCGGGAACTTCTTCTTAGGCACATTATAATGATTGAGACAGTCATCATAGTTTGTGCAATTGATAAGACCTGTGCATGCTGCTCAGTGCTGTGCATCCAGTGTGCATGATATTTTATTCATATACTGGACAAAGAATATCGTTTACTGAACAATGCTGTACTTGTATGTACTTTGTGAATTAGGCTCACAAGATAATGACTCAATGATAATTATCAGTCATGTATCAGTATTATTCATTGTCAGTATCGGTCATCATTATCTAAACAAACACGTGTAGCGACTAGCGCGCCACCAGGCGACTGTTGCCGCGGAATCGCGGAAAATGACCGTCGAGTCCGAAGCAAAATTCAGGCTTCAACGGTCATAACAGGTAATGCCACTGTCATAGAACGAAAGATCGTATATTTTTCCGTCTATGGGTGAAATATAAGACGAAACCGTGTCCAATAAAGGTATATTTACGGAAGTTTATTGCCGATAAACGATCAATCCGGAAGCGAACACGGTGAAACACGTGGCGCCGCCTTTCAATGGCGTTTATACCCAGTAGGTGATTAGCGCATCTGGTAGCGTGATATATATATACACACACACTCAACCCTCGGCTGTCGCGCCTAATTGGTGCCGCCATCGGTGCGCGTTAGCCGAAATCGCGATAGCCGAACTCAAGAACGTATGGTAATAATTCTAATTGGTGCCAGGACCCCCAAGTTGACCACATATTTAACCTATTTTTGCCACTTTTTTAACCAAGTGTTTCTGCCATATAAAGAAACATTAACATATAAAGAAACATTAAAACAAGATTCACAATATGTAAATAAAAATAAAATGGTAAAAAAGTACCTTTTTACCATTTTATTTACCTTTTTGGGAACAATGAGGGGCTTAGGTGGTTGGGTAGGTTCCGAGGCTTGGGTCGAGTCTTATTGACCACCCCTACGTGCCTCTAACTCGTCCAGGATTGCATCAGCTGAAGCACCAGAGAAGCACTCAACGTCAGAGGGCTCGTCAAAGACAGAGGGCTGTGCCTCGTTGCGACGCCGTAAGCAGGGTCGGCGTCATGGGGGGGCATTTGCGGGCCATGCCCACCCAATGAGTTATTGTGCCCCCCCCCCCCCCCCCCACCCACCCGCAGGCCAAGCCTTTGGCGCCAAACTTGCACGGCTATATTTTGTGCAGTGTGTGTGTGTGTGTGTGTGTGTGTGTGTGTGTGTGTGTGTGTGTGTGGGTGTGTGTGGGTGTGTGAAAGAGAGAGACTTTGCATAACGTAGCACCCTTTCCACCATTTCCGGTGCGCTATAGCACGTATTTGGGGCGCGATAGTCTTGTGTTGTGCAGTTTTTTAGGTAGCCGCGATAGCCGAGAAACGCGATAGCCGAGGGTTGTGTGTGTGTGTGTGTGTGTGTGTGTGTGTGTGTGTGTGTGTGTGTGTGTGTATGTATATATATATATATATATATGTAAATTGTAGTGACGAGCCCTTCATATATATATATATATATATACTTCAATTTAAATAAAACAGTTGTAAAGTTTGTTTCAAAATAATTCAGGAATTTATCGGATTTTCACCAAATTTGTTGTGGTTGAGTGTTCAACCACTCCAGCGACCACAAAAACAGAAAACTGAAGTCAAATCTGAATTCGAATAAACCCGTGAGGTCCTGAAGAACATTTAAGATAATCTGACCCATCATGATCAATCCCCACATTGTCCTTAAAAGCTTGTTCAAAATGCATTGGATTTTCAGAGAATTTGTTTTACCAGGGCCTTTAATGATCTTAACTTGCTACTAAAACCAAAAACAGAAAACAAATCCGAGTTGAAATAAGCCTGTGAGGGAGTTTGAAGCGAAATCCCAATTTTTAAACAGAGGAAATTCTTTACAAAGTCAAAACACATGATTCCTAAGCCATCCATCATCCATCCATCCTTATATAAACCAAAAGCTTATAATCTTAGGCACATAATGTTCATAGCATTAACCAAAACCTTCATTTCGACAATTGTATTTGCCGAAAACCACGCAGCCGAGCCTCTAGCCAAGACCAAGCCGAGACCAACGGCCGATTGGCCACATTTTAAAACATTAATAAATCAAAAAGTTATGGAGGAGACCATGGTTTTGGAGTGATGGAGGAGACCTGTACGCACACACACAAACACAAACACACACAAACACACCTCGTTTTTTCATTTCTGTTCCTCACAATTATGTCCCTCTCTTATTCACAGACACACACACACACACACACACACACACACACACACACACACACACACACACACACACACACACACACACACACACACACACACACACACACACACACACACACACACATATCCACACACATATACACATACACACATACATACATACACACACATACACATTAGGGTGGTCCAAAAATTTGAAGATTGGATTTTCATTTCTCCACAAGCCTGCCCCTATTCCTATTGAAGAAAGTAGTTTGTGGTGAAAATTTGAGCTTGATTGGACAATGTTTAGAGGTTGCTCAAAATGCTGACAAATTTTAATGAAACTGTGTCCACAAAGAGTGGCCAGTATAAGGTACAGAATTTTTAGCATCATACATCAATTCATAGATAATTATCTTTTCAATTACTCAAATTATTTATTATTGTTATTGTTGTTGTTTGTTTGTAAACTAATAAATAATTATGTACAATGTACCATTGTACAATGTACATGTATGTTCAATTGTTCATTGTTCAATGTTCATTCATATAGTCAAATTAAGATTAAAAACAAAACAGTAGATTAAACATTCATGTATTAATTCGACAATAAATCATTTATCGGAAAAAATAAATCATCCATCATAAAATATAAAATATCTATCAGAGACGATAAAACAAATCTATCAGAACAATTAAAACAAAGTAAACATCAGAATACACATAATTTGAATGATTTTAGTAACATTGTTTTCAGAAACTTGTGTTTCAAAACATTGCCTACTTCTTTGACAAGATGGCTTTGGTTGACACTGGAAAGTTTTCACGATGAAGTTTCACAACTCTCAACACAAATTGCTTCTGCTCTTCATTCTTGGTCAGAGTATCATGGAAAGTTTGGATGAGGGCAACACCTCGCTCAGCACAGTCATTGATAACCTTCATGCTGCGTATCTTCTTCTCAAGCTCTTGGTATGAGTTGTCTGTGTTCCAGAGGTGTGGCTCCTTTTCCAGAAAACTCAGTGATACTTCTTTGTCAGACTCTGAGATGACAACACCAAATAATTCAAGAGATCGACTTGTGATGTAGGTGTCCACTTAGTCAAAAAGCCTGAAGGCTTTAGCATCTATCCTATGAAGACTGTTTGGCTTTGGAGCCCGCTTGAAGTTCTTCACCATCTTTGCCTTTGTCTCATCATCCACCCGGCTATCAAAAAGAGCTAATGCAGCAAGATGTTCTGACAAATACCAGAGGTGTCTCGTGAATGCTTTGACAGCAGTTTCACGGATAACCATACCTGGGTAAAAAGCAAGGGTTGAAAGAAGAAGCAAATCATTGAGAGGTGCCTTTGTGGGTAGCGGCGCCTCATGCCAGAATCTTGCATACACAAGTGCAACAAAAAGAGCAATCTGTGCGATTCCCTTCAATTCACGTGATGTTAGCTTTATTTGGTCTTTGAAGAGAACCATCTTGAGAGCATATATGGCTTTCATCATCCAGCGGGCATTGTGCATCGCTCCTGAGGCACGGAATTTCACCTCTCTGGCCTCACATCCACCCAGAAATGTATGGCATAGTCTCAGAAGTTCTTCATAGTCATCACGTGGGTGTTGTTCTTCGAGTGCAGCTGCATAAAAATGTATCATATTCTGACGTTCAACAAGGTTATCGGAAAATATTATATCTTCTCCTACTTGGAACCTCTTCTTGTCAATTAAAGGCCACTGTTTCTGAAACCTCTTGAACAGTCTGATCTCAGGTCCGCTAGTGGGTCCTATATGACTTTAGTTGTAACATCAGAGAGCATTACTTCAAACACATGACGACGACATGCAATCCAGACAAGCTTAGCATCCAAAGCTGCTTCAATGAGGGTACATGCTCCGTTTCTCAGCCCTGTGTTGGATGCAGTGGTGTCAAACACTATGCCTTTCACCAACTGTTTGACATTCCACTCCTCAAGAAGTGGTATGCATGCATTTGCTTGTGCTACACCAGTGCCTTGGGGAATTTTTGGGACTCCAAGCAACTTCTCGGTATTCATACCAGTTACAAGTATCGCTACCCGATCAACAGATTCTTTGTGATTGCCAGAATAATCAGGGAGCAGTTTCCCATCCCAGTGTAGTAGGAGTGGGCTATTACATGAGAAATTTGCCTTTGTCTTCAGTGGCCATTATTTCCCTTCCACGAATTCGAGCACGACGAATTCCACTGCGTGACGGAGAAATGTCTTCAATGGTATGACCAAGAGATTGTGCAAAAGCACTGGCCACAAACATAGCACGCCGATCTGAGAGATTTACTCTGTCCAGAGTTGCCACTATTGCTGGAGTGATCACCTTGATGGGAGCCTTTTTCGCCTGTTTGGCAGAAGATGGACTTTGGAGTTTGAATTCATTGTCCCTTGAATCGGAGCTTTCAATCTCAGACTCATCATCATCATCAACCACAGCCGATGTTGATGGAACAGATTGCATTGCTGTTAGAGTCTCAGCAGCATGTTTCTTCTTTCTTTTATCTTCATTCTCAAGCCTGATGCGCTTTCTGTTCTCCTTCACTGCCAGAGTGTTGTCCACAGATCCCATACGTGAACTTGAGGGATCCTCACGCTGCATGATAAGGAATGCTTTGTCTTCTTCATTCGTCATTTTCTCAAGCGCATCATTCGGTGAGATATCAAAGAGGGATTGAAGATCATCTTTGAACATCTGCTCCTTCACTCTATAGTTTTCGAATGTCTTGGTTCTATTTTTCTTTCCCAGTTTGTAGGCATCATACAACTTCAAAAGTTGGCGCTCACAGGAATCTACTCTCTGCACTGGAATTCGTGCTTTCTCCCAGTATGCACACACAGCTTGCACACTACGTTTGGCACTTTCACGAACTGTATGGTGTTCTTGTATGTGATGGTACACCATTTTCTGCAATGTGTGTCCTTTGGTTGTCCGTGGTGGCCATATTGAAAATCACAGCGTGCCCATGAACCTTCCTCGACTCAACCTCAACACACACTGCAAAAATGGATTGAATCGGACAAGCCGTTCTGCTCGAAATTGACGGAAACCAATTTCAAGATGGCTACCGTGGTGGCCATATTGAAAATTGCAGCGCACACATTTTCGAAAGGAACCTTCCTCTACTCAACCCCAACACAGACTGCACAAATGGATTTAATCTGACACGCCGTTCTGCTCAAAATTGACGGAAACCAATTTCAAGATGGCTGCCGTCATGGCCATATTGAAAATCGCAGCATGCCCATTTTTGAAAGGAACCTTCCTCTACTCAACCCCAACACACACTGCAAAAATTGATTTAATCTGACAAGCCGTGCTGCTTGAAATTGATGGAAAACAATTTCAAGATGGCTGCCGTGGCGGCCATATTGAAAATTGCAGCACGCCCATGAACCTTCCTCGACTCAACCCCAACACACACTGCAAAAATGGATTTAATCGGACAAGCTGTTCTGCTCGAAATTGACGGAAACCAATTTCAAGATGGCTGCCGTGGTGGCCATATTGAAAATCGCAGCGCGCCCATTTTCGAAAGGAACCTTCCTCGACAACCCCAACACACACTGCAAAAATGGATTTAATCGGACAAGCCGTTCTGTTCGAAATTGACGGAAACCAAAAGTTGACGGACGCCCGCCCGCCCCCCCGTGACGACAATACCCCTTAGCCCATTGGGCTGAGGGGTGAAAAGGGAATAGGGGGTTTAACAGGCTACCGCCGCCTTTTTTTTTCACCAATATATAAATGATAGAACCAAGCAATAACCAAACCAAAGAGTGGAGAAAATCACAGCCTTGGTATTTAAATGGAAGGCATAACGAATGTGAAAAATATCAAATAAGTCTTATTGAAGAAATAACAGGGGTAAAAGTAGATAAAACAAATAAGCGGATAAATTTAACAACGAGTAAGTTAGAGGCTCCTGCCAGAGGAGTCAACATCCTTAAATGGACAGAAAACTTTGATGGTTGTCAAAAGTTCAATGGAAAAATAATTTACTACAATCTAAAAATGATATGTGGTTCAGGAGGAAATCAGACAAGAGCAATAAGAGAGGTTTATCATTTCATCTCTGCCCAACAAAGATACTTAAACCAAGAACCAAGTTCAAACATACTATTTATCAATATTCTCAATGATGATGAGTTCAACAAGAAAATTAAGTTATTCCCTAAAATAGAACAAACAATTATTTGTTGGCTCGCTATACGAGTTCAAAGAAAATATGGGGTCTATTGAGGATTTAACCTTTGTTAATGGCTTAGATGGGAAACGGAGAAATAGACGGATGTTTTGGGGTTTTTCGGTGGGTGGTCCATAAATTCCAACACTTTCCCCATTCTCTTACATGTAAAATTAGGTGTGTTTTAGAACCCCATTCTCCTACTACTCCCATGCCGAATACGTACCCTAGACCGTTTGATCAAAATAAAGAAGAGGGGGAGGGTGAGAAATTATTTTTTATTTTGATCTTCCTCTTCGTGTGTTGTTGAAAAATTGTTCACAACTTAGCATCTAAAGGGTTGTGATGTATATCCCATTAATAATGTATTTGCTCTCTGAGTGTACAGCTAGGCCGGTATCTATACACCGCCTAAATATATTTTTCCTCATTAACAAATTTTTTTTTTTTGGCAATTACGCCATTATCGGCATGGGAGTAGTAGGAGAATGGGGCTCTAAAACAAAATTTGCAATCAAGTCATTATATTAGAGTATGTCTAAAATGGTATCAGGGGTCGAAATTACATATGCATTCCAATAGTGCATAATTAATGGGCGTCGTCACGGTTTGATATAAAGCCAATCGGATGTAAATGGACGATTTGTGACCATGACCTTTTAACTTATTGACATCAAAAACAAGATGCTTCTAGATTGTGACTACCTCTACCAGGTTCTTAAGTTAGTAAAGATCAGAATAAAACTGCGACCTGCAGGCTATTGACAGACAGAAACAGACAGAAACAGACAGAAAGAAAGACAGAAAGACTTCGATTTTGTAAGTACGGTAATAAAAATGGAATAGCACACTTGGCATTGGCATAACTCCATGGGCATGTCTTATTCCTTGTGACGTTGATGCACACATTTCCTGCACACATCTTGAGCTGCCAGTGCAACATCAACACTTCATTGCAGCAGAGCACATGCAAATGGAGGAAGAAGACCTCCAGACATGCTACATTCCCTGCTTTATGGAAGAGGTGGAGGGTGAAACTTAAATTTTTACAACCCTTTATTTTTGATTTAATGCTACATTGCTTTCTTATACTCTTCAGTTGTTCCTCCGAAGAATACCTGCCGAGTAATATTGGCAGATTTCAGGTGGTGTGAACACACGTGCCAATCAACCGTGCCGCAAAGCCCAATTTGTACAGAGAGCCCCCAGGGCTTCAGGGTGGGGCCCGCTCACTGAAGCAAACCAGCAGTCATAAGTGAGGAAGATAGATGCAGACATGGGCCGAATGAGAATTTCTGTAGCTTACTTTGCAAGGCCTCGAACCCAGAGGCTTTGGGTGTGCAACCACACACACACTATCCCCAAATAAAGTCAAGAAGCACAACACCAGGGTGTTAAACAGCCAGGAGGCTAAAATGCCAGGCTTAACGAAGACGTTAAACCGACTTCCAGATTATGGGCCAGTGTAACTGAGGGAAGTTGAAAGTGAATACCTTTACAGACAGCACAGATAGGTTGCACAAATTTTATTGAGATTATTAAGCAATTTATTTGGAGAAATAGGGGATGGGAAGAAGGTGGGGGATTGAGTAGTGTGTTTCATGAAGGAACATTTGCACTTACACTTATCATTCACTCAGTATTGGCCTGACCATGTGAAGGAGTGGGGAAGGATAGTATCAAAAGGATAGCACAAAGCCAACACAGAAGCATGATATGGAATTAACAAGCTGAACAAAACGTTTTGTAATAGGGTAGCCCAATCCAGAAACAGACCATACAACAAAGGGTATTGCAATTTGCAATTCCATTCTAAGTACTGGGTGCATGTTCTACTTTGTCTCTAAACTTTGCAAAGATGATGCAACTGCTGTAACCCAGTTAATGTTGTGATGATGTAACCCAGTGCTACCTGCAGCATGGTCGGGTTGTTGGCGACTAAAGCAACACCACTCACTGGCTTGCCAGTGGGGAGGGTGACTGTGACACCCTGCCAGGACCAAAAACAACACCTGGCAAAGGGCGGATGAGCTCCCGTAAGGAGCCAACGTAAGGACATGGTGTCTCCAAAAAAACACCCATCCGGTTTGGACCGGTTCAAGTCATACCAAAGACTTCAACAATGGTACGTGCTGCTTCCTTGCTTGAAAAGGATAGAGCACGGGACAATCCACATCGGTTGGCATCCAAGGGGAGGAGGAAATTCCTCGAGGAAATGCCCCGCTGAGTAGGGTGAGGAAAGCGGCGCCATTGTTATGACGTTTCTGGTACCCGAAGTATCCCAGGAAGTGCTGACACTTACCCCAAACTCAGTGGCTGTGTTAAGAGTTTGTCTCGTGTGTGTGTGTGTGTGTGTGTGTGTGTGTGTGTGTGTGTGTGTGTGTGTGTGTGTGTGCGTGCGTGTGTCAGATCTATTACGAGCTTTAGCCCAAGTATAAAAAATAGGTGGGAGTGATGGTATTTTGTGAGTGTGATAAAAACAAGACCAAAAGTCTAACAGTGGCGTAGCCAGGCTTGAAAAACATAAACCACAAACACATACGATTAGCTTTTTAAACAGTCGCTAATGCTGTTTATAACACTAAACAACGAAATTTAGAGAAATCCCAGAATCCATGAGCTAAGTAGTTTACTTGCATAACTGAGCGAAGCTCTACTGTAATCTATGTATCACACAAGGGTTGGGGGAGTGCTCATTTACCAAGCAGCTAGCCAGCGCTTGCCAAGCCCAGCCGTTCCTTAACTGTTTTGAATGGAGTGTTTGCTCGAATGCTTAAACCACTTGGCGATCTCTTCACAAGAAACTTGGTAAATGAACACACACCCAATGTTCTTGACACCCAACCATACAATGCGCATTAAGGAAGTATTCAGACCCCTTCACATTTTTCACATTTTATTATGTTGCAGCCTTATGCTGAAATCGTTTAAATTCATTTTTTCCCTCATCAATCCACACTCAATACCCCATAATGACAAAGAGAAAACAGGATTTTAGAAAGTTTTGCAAACTAATTAAAAAGAAAAAACTGAAATATCACATTTACATAAGTATTCAGACCCTTTGCTATGACACTTGAAATTTAGCTCAGGTGCCTCCCAATTCTCTTGATCATCTTTGAGATGTTTCTACACCTTGATTGGAGTCCACCTGTGGTAAATTCAATTGATTGGACATGATTTGGAAAGGCATACACCTGTCTATATAAGGTCTCACAGCTGACAATGCATATCAGAGCAAAAACCTGGACCAGACGGACCAGACGGCATCAGCCCTGGACGGTGAGGAAACCGATGTTTTGCAACCAACCGATGTTTTGCAACTGGACCAGACGGCATCAGCCCACGGGTCCTAAAATCCTGCTCTGCCGCTCTATCTCACCCTCTCTCTGTTCTTTTCACCCTATCTTTTGCTCAAGGTCATCTGCCAGCATCCTGGAAATCAGCAAACATTACCGCTTTACACAAAAAAGGTGCAAAAACAGATCCTTGCAACTATAGACCAATCAGCCTGCTCCCAATTATCAGCAAAGTCATGGAATCCATCATTGCTTCGGATATGAAATCTTTCCTCTTCTCCAATGGCTTGATCTCTGATCATCAATTTGGTTTCAGACCAGGTCACTCTACTCTGGACATGCTGCTTCTGCTGTCTCAACAATGGATGGAGGTCCTCAATGCCAAACAGGAAATCAGAGCTGTCTCCCTCGACATATCACGTGCCTTCAATACGGTCTGGCACCCAGCTCTGCTCACCAAACTCTCCTCCTATGGTATCCATGGAAATCTCCATGCATGGCTTGCGGACTTCCTCTCTGGTCGGAGTCAACGTGTGGCCCTGAATGGATTTCTCTCATCTCCCCCTCCTGTTCAGGCTGGAGTTCCCCAAGGCAGTGTGCTGGGCCCTGTGCTTTTTCTGGTCTTTATCAATGATCTCTCCGACTCTCTGGAAAATCCTCTCTATCTCTTTGCTGATGACTCCACTCTCTGCCGCTCCATTCCTCTTCCCTCAGATCGGCAGTCTGCAGCCTCCTCACTCTCTGAAGACCTGGACAAAATCACAGACTGGTCAAACAAGTGGAACATGTCTATCAATCCTGACAAATCTCACACTCTTACTATGTCTCTCCGAAAAGATCGACTGGACAACCCTCCCATCTACTTTCTCAACAATCCTCTCCAAGAAGTTCTGTCGCTCAAGCTTTTGGGTCTCACTATCTGCCATGATCTTTCTTGGGAAAACCACATTTCCAAGCTGGCCTCCAAAGCCAGTCGCCGACTGGACATCCTCCGTCGTGCGAAGTCCTTCCTAGGCACACCTGAGCTCCTCACCACATACAAGGCTTTCATCCGCAGCTCAATGGAATACTGTTCTCCCCTATGGGCTGGTGCTCCTGCCTCACACCTGGCTCGGCTTCACGCTGTTGAATCCAAAGCTTTCAGAATCATTGGAATCTCCCGCGATGAAGCTATCTCTGAGGGCCTTTCACTCACTCACCGCAGGCAGGTAGGTGGTCTTTCTGTCTTCTACCGACTCCTCTCCGGCCTTGCTCCCCCAGCTCTCTCTGTGCTCTGTCCCCCAAATATTCCTACAGGTCGCACAAGATCTGCCAGCAACCCTCTGATGGTTAAACTGCCGAAATCTCGGCTCTCTGCTCACCTTCACTCTTTCATTCCTCTTTTCTCCCGCCTCTGGAACAAACTCCCACACTCCCTTCAATCCCACTCCTCCCTCCAGGTCTTTAAAACAGCTGTTCACCACCATCTCTTATCTTATCTTCCCCCATCCAAAACCTTGATCTTTTCTACCCCCCACTAATTCACCCCAGATCCACCTTGCTTGAAACTCCAACTTCTTTCCTGGACGTCCTGGCAGTGTCCATATGTTTTATACCTCTCCCACCCCCCCCCCCTTCCCATGCCTCCCCCCCAAAGCCCTCTCCCTCCCACAGATCTCTCGATGTCTCCATGTCTCTCGGTCCCTGCTCTCAAATGTTGTGTTTGTGTCCTTCCCCCTCTCTCCCCATCTTGTCTACCGCTCCCGATGTTATTTGTTTTGTGGGTCTGTTTGTCTTTCTGTGTGATTAATGTTCGCTCTTTCACGAGCCTCGATCTTGTATACAAAACAAAAAAAACAAAAAAAACAAAAAAAAACAAAGCCATGAGGTCGAAGGAACTGCGTGCAGAGCTCAGAGACAGGATTGTGTCGAGGCACAAATCTGGGGAAGCCGACAAAAAAATTTCTGCTGCATTGAAGGTTCCCAAGAGCACAGTGGCCTCCATAATTCTTAAATGGAAGAAGTTTGGAACAACCAGGACTATCCCTAGAGCTGGCCGCCCGGCCAAACTGAGCAATCGGGGGAGAGGGGCCTTGGTAATAGAGGTGACCAAGAACCCGATGGTCACTGGCTGAGCTCCAGAGATCCTGTGTAGAGATGGGAGAAACTTCCAGAAGGACAACCATCACTGCAACACTCCACCTATCTGGGCTTTATGGCAGAGTGGCCAGACGGAAGCCTCTTCTCAGTGAAAGACACATGAAAGCCAGTTTGGAGTTTGAAAAAAGCACCGAAAGGACTCTCAGACTGTGAGAAACAAGATTCTGTGGGCTTTCATGTGTCCTGATGGGCTACGCCGTAAAAAATGCACATCCGTGCAGGTAAGGGGCATTCAGTAAGGATCAGTGTCAGAGTTGCAAAACTTTGGTGACTATGCCATATCATGCATAATGTCATGATATGGCATCGTTGCAAAACGTTTCGAATATCAGCAATGGCTGATATTCGAAACGATTTTGATTCATACTTTGCATTTATACCACTTTTGTGTTCATTATATTCATTTATCATGTTATGCAGAGGGGGGGGGGGGGGGGGGAGTAACGGGACGAAGAGCTCGTACATTTATAACACCAAGGACAAAGACATCAGGATACCTCACTCTCCCTTTAGACTAATTACAAGGACATCAGCAGACAATGGAAAAATTGTAGTTATAATGGGATTTTAGCCTGGAATCCATGCATCACGAGCTTATGGCTCAGATGGGAATATTCAAAGAGTTGACCTCTTTCGCGTTACAATTTTTTGGTCTAACTATCCAAATGAGCAAAAGCTAATCCAAAACATGCCAAACCGATGTACTGTCAAACAAGGTTTCAAATCTGAAGTTTATTGCTTTTCAAGCTCAGGCCATTGTGAGCCAATATCTTGACTAAATATAATCACCTGCCCACCCGGCTCAGGCATGTACCTTACAAATTACCAACAAAAAAAAGAACCCCCAAAAACCTGTGAAACATGTAACATGACATCGCATTGATAAAATAGCTTAGAATATACCAGACAAATAGAGCTCTTATTAAAGAGCCCATCATAAAGATGTAGCTAGATGAGTACAGCTTTAAAATTCCATTAAGCTCATTGGCCACAAATTGAAATTCCAAGACTTTTCAATAATGCTTTTTAAAATATGTATTTCTTCATTTTCGCAAGTTTATTTTGAAGTTGTAACTATAAAAGTTACCACCAGCCAAGAAAAGTAAAACAACCAAGCACGGCTTCACCGGACATGGCGCGGACTCACCATTGCTGGTCCTCTCAAAAGTGCCCGTCGGTCCGTTCTTTGAGCCACGTTCCTGCTCACCCCCTCGCGGCCTGCCCCACTCTGGCTGTCCCCCCTTGGTTCCAGCTTCCCATTCTACATGGCCAGGACCCCTGCCAGACTGCTTCCTGCTTTGCCTGTTTGCACAAAAGCAAGCAAAACCAAAAAAGAATAAGAAAAGAAAAATAAATGATAAGTCACTTGCATTCACATTATTTGATCTGATCTGACTTGGCCTTCTTGGGGCTGCTGCAGCAGTTATAAATCAGAAGGTTCCGCCGAGGCAGAATGGTCAATCCAAAACTCCAAATTTGCAAGAGGTTTGCAACAGCCCACAACTTGAATCCAAAGACCAAACTTTGTGAAATGGACTGTGGTGTCACATGGCCCATGTATTGACATTAATTTTTAAAGTGGGACAGCCAGCCCAACATTGCCTTTGAAGTGCATGCTCGGCCAGGAAAAGACGACTAAAATAAGCTGCACCCTGATGGCACCTTTGTTCTGATCCAAATCCAGCAGCAATAAAATACAGGAAAAACAGCTGAGAAAATAGCCAACAACATTCTTAGCAACACGAGTTATCCGGCAGCCAGTCTTCGGTGTTGGTTGTGGTTGATGAACTTGGCGCTCTTACGGAAGGCGATAAGTGGTTATTATTTGTCGTTTATCGTGATTTTGTACAAGGCGTGGTGTATTCGATATCGCTCAAGGTTACAGTAGGGTTTGCAGCCGATTAGTGGGTAATTGTATTGTTTTATTTTATTTTGAAGCGAGTGTTTTAAGGCCTCGTGGTTTTTAGTGGCTAGTCGAGCAGTGCATTCTTTTTTAACCTGAGGCTGAGATTGGCTTGTAAGCAGTGCAAAAAAAGAAAGGTGATGAACATAACATTGGGGGAAAAGTTTGAGAGCAAAATAATAGGGGAACAAGGACAATGGAGGAAGATTATACACAATATGATGAATGTTTGATGTGAGCAATATCAAAGAGAGCGGCATCGGACGGTAGTCTCTGTTGTAGCAAAGATATAAAAATGGCACACCTCAAGATTACAATCGATAGGTGAAAGAAACAAATAACTACTTTGCAGAAGGTAACAGAGTGTGAAAATTTTATAAAAGCCGATTGTATTTGTGGAGGCAGGTATGGGGTGAGGCCGGAGCGAGTGCAGGTAGGGGTAGGGTGAGGCCCTGGGAGTGCAGGCAGGTGATGGTGAGGCTGCTGCGAGTGGAGGCAGAGGAGGGGTGAGGCTACAATGAGTGTAAGCAGGGGTGGGGTGAGGATGCCACGAGTGCAGGCAGGGGTGGGTTGAGGCCACAGCAAGTGCAGGCAGGGGTGGGGTGAGGCCACAGCGAGTGCAGGCAGGTGTGAGGTGAGGCCACAGCGAGTGTCGGCAGGGGTGGGATGAGACCACAATGAGTGCAGGCAGGGGAGGTGTTCGACTGCAACTGGTGCAGGCAGGGGTGGATAGAAAAGATGGATACATGAGCAAAATTTTGAGAGGGATGGGGGTGATTTAATGTTGCAGAAAATATCATGGCTTTGGATAAGGGATGACGTGCTTTGGATGGGTGAACAGCTGTCTTCAAGATGCGGAGAGAAGAATTGGATCGAAGAGAGTGTGAGTGTGGAAGGCAGTTCCACAGATGGGGAGAGAGGAATAAATGAGTGAATATGAATGAATGAATGATCGTTTTAAGGCCATTTTTCCCGCTAAAGCGGGGGTTAGCCTTGCAGGCTCCATGACAATCATGGTTCCCTGTTTGAGGCAATGTTTATTTTTATGGCCGATTGTCCTTCCTGATGCCAACCCTCAGTCGCCTCTTACGATGGGCAGGGATACGGTGTACCTATTCTAAATCAGGGTACACACCGGGATCATTCATCCCAGCAAGCTCGTACTCAATTTGCTGACCTCGGAAGGATGACAAGCTGAGTCAACCCCGCTGGCGTTGAATTCAGCGATCGACCGGGATTCTAACTCAGGATCCTAGGATCCCAAGCCGAAACGCTAAGCCAACACCAGGCTTCTGAGGAATAAATGAGTGGAGGTGAGAATTGGTTCTGGATTTAGGCAGTTTCACCAGGAGGGGGTTTGCTGGTGGAATGCATTCATTCAGCAGATACTTAGAGGGGGGACAGAGCACAGAGAGGGCAGAGGGTGCAAGACCAGAAATGAGGCGGAAAATGACAGAGAGACCAGAGGCCGCAAAAGATCGCATCCCACACCAGTGAATCTGCGTGAACTGTGAGCAACAATGGCCGTCTGCCACACAAGGAAATAGTCTCCACCTTGATAAGCTTCAGCCAGGAGTTGGGATTTGCAGTCAGGTGAAACGAAACCAAAACATGAGCATTGCACATGAGAGGTTTAATGTCATCTTGCCTTTTAATGGATCGGAAGGGCGTGTTTTGGATAAACAATATTATATATAGTCGTGGCCAAAAATATTGGCAACCTTGCACTTTTTTCAAATAACTCACAATTTTCTCGAAAAATAAGTTGAAATTGACAAAAGTATTTGTCTCCACAATTCTTTATTTCACTAATAATATTACAGAACCTTTGTTTTTGATTCAGAACTTAATTATATCCTTTTAAATCAGAAAATAGGTTGTTTTTTTTAAGGAGTTCATGGGGGTTATGGATATGGTGTGAGAAATGGAGAAGTTGAAAGGATTTTGGAGTTTGCTGATGGAGCTGATTTGTTGATTTGTAATACTCAGTTCCAGAAAGGGGATAATAAGCTCGCTACATACACGTCAGGTGGGTCGACGACAACCGTTGACTACCCGATGGTGCGTAGGCGAGATAGGGGGCACCTCCGGGACACAAAGGTGATCCCGGGGGAGGAGGCTGTTTCACAGCACCACTTGGTTGTCTGCGACATAAGGGTGAAAGGTGCGAGGAGAGCTCGGCGGGTGAAGTACCAACCGAGAATGAAGGTGTGGAGATTGAAAGAGGTGACAGTAAGGGAGGCATTAAAAGAGAGGCTGAGTAGGGTAGAGGATGATGTGGTTGAGCTTGAACGTGGTTGGATGTCAATGAAAGATAGTCTGTTGGGAGCCGTTGGTGAGGTATGTGGATGGACAAAAGGACCACCGAGGCACTCGGAAACATGGTGGTGGGATGATGAAGTTGGAAAGAGGATTGACGAGAAGAGGAAGAAGTTCAAGGAGTGGCAGAAGGCGAAGAGTACGGGAGCAGAAAAAGCAGAGCATGAAAGTTATAAGGCAGCCAAGAAGGCTGCAAAGCAAGAGGTAGAAAAGGCGCAGGAGGCATGGAGGAAAATGTTCGGAGAACGCTTGGATTCGGAAGAGGGTCAGAGAGCGGTATTCAGGATTGCAAAGCAGATAGTGAAAGAGAGGTGTGATGTGATGGGGGTGAGTTGGACAAATCGTTGTGGACCCAGATGGAATTAAAGGAAGATGGAAAAGATATATGGAAATGCTGTTGAATACAGAAAATGAATGGGATGGCAACATAGAGAGTAACCCAGTTTTAGGACCGGCAGAGAAGATAACTGAGAAGGAAGTTGAGGAAGCGATAAAAGCAATGAAGAGTAGAAAAGCGGGAGGGCCGACGGGAGTTATGGGAGATATGTTGAAGGCAGCAGGAAGTTGGGGTGTGAAGAAAATGCCACAGATCTGTAATCTGGTGGTGAAAGAAGGCCGCATTCCAGTGGATTGGGAACTGAGTACCCTTGTCCCTCTATACAAGGGGAAAGGTGACGCTCTGGGGTGTGGCTCGTACCGAGCGATAAAGTTATTGGAGCATGGAATGAAGGTATTGGAAAAGGTGTTGGAGAGGAGGATAAGGAAGGTGAAGATCGACGAAATGCAGTTTGGATTTATGCCAGGAAGAGGTACGACAGACGCACTCTTTATTGTGAGGCAGTTGCAGGAGAAGTACATGGAGAAGAGGACAAGCGATCCTCTTGAGCAAGTTCAGTCATTCAACCTCTTGGGTCTCAGTATCAGCCACGATCTTTCTTGGGCAAACCCCATTTCAAAGTTGGCCTCCAAAGCTAGCCGCCGATGGCGCATCATCTGTCACACAGTCTTTCCTTGGCACACCTGAACTCCTATCCACCGATAAGGCCTTCATCCGCAGCTTGATGGAGTACTTCTTACCCCTTTGGGCTGGCTCCCCTGCCTCACACCTTGCTCGGCTTAATGTCGTGGAAACCAAGGTTTTCAAGATCATTGGAATCTCCCGCACGTTTCTTGGGTTTGTTGATCTGGAGAAAGCATTCGATAGGGTTCCACGCGAAGTATTGACATGGGCATTGAGGAAGTTAGAGGTGGAGGAATGGTTGATCAGAGTAGTGATGGCAATGTACAAAAGAGCGTGCACAACTGTAAGGACGAAGGACGGGAACAGTGGTGAGTTTAAAGTGAAGGTGGGAGTGCATCAGGAGTCAGTACTAAGTCCACTACTATTTGTAGCTGTGATGGAGGTGCTGGCTCAGAACGTAAAGGAGGGTTTACCGTGGGAGTTGTTGTATGCAGATGATCTGGTGTTGATTGCGGAAAGTATGGATGGACTGAAGGAAAAGATGAACGAGTGGAAGGAATGCATGTAGACAAAAGGTCTGAAGGTGAATATAGGAAAGACGAAGGTGATGGCAAGTGGTAAAGCATGTGGTGAGGTGGAAAGAACAGGGAAGTGGCCATGTGCTGTGTGTAGGAAGGGTGTCGGAGTGAACTCCATTCAATGTACAATGTGCGCTGTGCGCTGAGTGGGTTCATCAAAAATGTAGCGGTCTGAGATGGTCATTAACCAGTGTGGCAGCTACATTCAAATGTAAGGTGTGCACAGAGGGAGCTGCAGATTTAGGAAATGTTGAGTTGGATCTTGGAGACGGCGTGAAGCTGGAAGGTGTGAAAACATTTTGCTACCTCGGAGACATGCTGAATGGAGAAGGTGGATCAGACTCGGCAACAGTTGCCAGAGTGAGATGTGCATGGAAAAAGTTTCAGGAACTGACTGGCATGCTGATGAGGAGGGGAGTGTCGTTGAAGCTGAAGGGAAAGGTGTATGCTGCATGTGTGAGAAGTGTTATGATTTATGGGAGCGAGACATGGGTCATGAATGTAGAGCAGCAACGAAGGCTTGAAAGGATGGAAATGCGAATGGTTCGGTGGATGTGCGGAGTATCGTTGAGAGAGAGGAAGACAAATGATGAATTGCGAAAGATGATGGGAATAGAGCATGTGATTGATGCTGTGAAGAGGAACAGGTTGAGATGGTTTGGTCATGTGTTGAGGAAGGATGAAAGTGACTGGTTGAGAAGAGTGATGGAAATGAATGTAGAAGGAACTAGAGGACGGGGAAGACCGAGAAAGACTTGACTAAAGATGGTGGAAGAAGAAATGCGGGCAAGGGGGTTAACAAGGAGAGATGCAGAAAAGAGGGCAAAATGGAGAAGATTGTCATGGGGACCGCAAGGCTAACCCCCGCTCTAGCAGGGAAAATGGCCTTAAAATGCATGTTGTTGTTGTGTTGTTGTTTAAATCAGAAAATAAAAATAAATGGCATTGACAAAATAATTGAAACCCTCGACTTAATATTTGGTAGCACAGACATTGGACAAAAAAACTGCAGTCAATCGCTTCTTATAGCCATGAATGAGCTTCCTACACCTCTCTACTGGCAGTTTGGTCCACTCTTCTTGTGCAAACTTCCCCAGATCTCCCAGATTTGAAAGGTGCCTTCTCCCAACTTCTGTTTTCAGATCTCCCCACAGGTGTTCAATGGGATTTAGATCTGGACTCATTGCTGGCCACTTTAGAACAGTCTAGCTTTTTGTCTTGAACCATTCCAGGGTGCTTTATGAAGTGTGTTTGGGGTCATTGTCCTGCTGCAAGACCCATGACCTTTGACAAAGACCCAGCTTTCTGATACTGGGTTGAACATTATGCTCCAAAATGCCTTAGTAATCTCCTGATTTCATGATGCCATGCACACATTCAAGGCAACCAGTGCAGTACAGCAACCCCAAAACATCACCGAACCTCCTCCATGTTTTACTGTAGGGAAGGTGTTCTCTTCTTTGAAGGCTTCATTTTGTTTTCTGTAAACATAGAGATGATGTGCTTTACCAAAAAAGCTCTAATTTTCTCTCATCTGTCCACAGGACATTCCCCCAGTAGGATTTTGACTTGTTCAAGTGTGTTTTGGAAAACACCAGTCAGGCTTTCTTATGTTTCTCTCTCAGCAGTGGGGTTGTCCTGGGTCTCCGACCATAGAACCCCCTTTCATCGAGTTGATGACGGATGGTGTGAGTTGAAACTGTCGTACCTTGTGTCTGAAGGTCAGCTTGAATCTGTTTGGAAGTTGATCAAGCTGCTTTCTCCATCATTCAAACAATCCCTTCGCCTTGCACCCCCAGCTCTCTCTGTGCTCTGTCCCCCAAATATTCCTACAGGTCGCACAAGATCTGCCAGCAACCCTCTGATGGTTAAACTGCCGAAATATCGGCTCTCTGCTCACCTTCACTCTTTCATTCCTCTTTTCTCCCGCCTCTGGAACAAACTCCCTCACTCCCTTCAATCCCACTCCTCCCTCCAGGTCTTTAAAACAGCTGTTCACCACCATCTCTTATCTTCCCCCATCCAAAACCTTGATCTTTTCTACCCCCGCTAATTCACCCCAGATCCACCTTGTTTGAAATTCCAACTTCTTTCCTGGAAGTCCTGGCAGTGTCCATATGTTTTATACCTCTCCCACCGCCCCCTTCCCATGCCCCCCCCCCCCCCCAAAGCCCTCGCCCTCTCTCAGATCTCTCGATGTCTCCATGTCTCTCGGTCCCTGCTCTCAAATGTTGTGTTTCTGTCCTTCCCCCTCTCTCCCCATCTTGTCTACCGCTCCCGATGTTATATGTTTTATGTGTCGGCTTGTCTTTCTGTGTGATTAATGTTCGCTCTTTCACGAGCCTCGATCTTGTATACAAAAAAAATAAAAATAAAATAAAATAAAAAAAATCCTTCGCTGCAATCTTCGATCAAGCTTTCTCTTGTGGCCACGAACAGGGTGGTTGACTCCAGTGCCATGGGCCTTAAACTTCCTGATAACATTACGTACAATGGAAACAGGAACATCAACGTCTCTGGAGATGGACTTACAGCCTTGAGATTGTCCATTCTTGGCTACGATTTTGTGTCTGACCTCCTCAGACAATTCTCTGGTTTTCCTTCTTTTCTCCATGCTCATTGTGGTATCCACAGTGACACAAAATAACAGAATGACTCCTTTTCTCTATTCAAACTGGTTGAATGAGTGATTTTTATATTGCAGGCACCTGCAACTCACCACAGGTGAGTTCAATTCCAAAGTAAAGGAGAATCACCTGCTTGAAATCTAATTATTTCTAACAACTTCTAAAAGGTACCAATAATATTGTCCGGGACATTTTAGGATTTCTGTGTGGAATAAGCTAAGATTTAGTAATTTTTTCAGCTTTTTTTGTTTTGTGCCACTGCAAACCAAAGATATACAGATGTGGACACCAAAAGATGTTTTAACTTCAACAATTTTCTGGAAGAAATGGTGCATTATTTGAAAAAAGTGCAAGGGTGCCATTATGTTTGGCCACGATGTGTGTGTGTGTGTGTGTGTGTGTGTGTGTGTGTGTGTGTGTGTGTGTGTGTGTGTGTGTGTGTGTGTGTGTGTGTGTGTGTGTGTGTGTGTGTGTGTGTGTGTGTGTGTGTGTATATATATATATATACACATACACATATATTCACACATGCATACAGTGCACTGCAGCACTGATAACTGGGAGAGCATCATGACAGAAAAGAAAAATGGACAAACAAAGTCCCCTGGTATTGGTTTTGAGGTGAAACCAAAAAATGACGAGGGAGAAGAGTAATGTTGGAAGACATATTTAATTATCTCTAATATACCATAAGCACAATATTATAAACTACAGCAGCACTCGATAGAGGACATACCTCCACCGGGCTGAACAGTTTATATTTTGGAGCCCAGATAGACTGGTTCTGCATCTGCACCTGAATCAAAATCTAATCCATTTGGCCTTGTCACACACCCAACCTCTCCATCAAATTTTGGCTGAATCCGTCCACAACTTTTTCAGATATCTTGCTCACAGACAAAAACAAACAAACAAACAAACAGGGCTGAATACATAACCTCCTTCCATCTTCGGTGACGGAGACAATTAACTGTAGCAACAACGGACTTTCCCAAGAATCCTAAATGAAAAAATTAATGCAAATTTCACATACAGCAATGCAGCTACACGTTAACTCACGACTCTCGATGTGGAAATCAGCTTAATCAAGCAGGTTGCACATTAAACCCAACGGGTGATAAATTACCAACCAACTCTCCCAATCCGACCTCAAAACTCGACCCGCTCGAATTACACCTCAAAGTTTGCTTTCTTTCTCTTCTCTGCAGATATTACTTCAGTGTCTACTCCCAATAACTTGCTGCTTGTGTACCTCTGCCATTAACGAGACCACGGAATACTCAACAAGCCACAACATCACATGATTATTGTGTGGCCATTGGCAACTCAAGGGTGGCACGTTATGATGTTTGTTTCTTCCCCTCCATTGCCAAACTCTGGAACTCTTTGTCTTCTCATGTATTTCCAAACACTTATGACCGACCTCCTTTTCCAAAAAAGCAGATATTTTTTTACTTCCTCAAGAACTCGAGACTATTCTCTCTGCACTTTTCTATCAACGCAGCTCCTTTATTTAAGACCTGGCCATGAAGAGGACTATGTAGTCCGTGGCTGGAGCCTTCAACATTTAAATATAAAAATGGGTATAACGTCGGCGGCGAGCCCCGTTGATCTTGCCAAAGTCCGGAGGGTGCACACAAACAGTAAAGCCAAGGGGCGGCAGTCATTCAATAGTCCACATAATATGAATTCCCAAATCCCCAAAGCATAGAGGACAACCCGATTCAGCCGTACCACTGGTAATGGTTAGGAAGACGGGATCTCCAAGCAGAAATGGACGATTTAATTGCAAGACAGGAGACGTTGCGGGAAGATGAGCAATGAAAGTAGGCACAATCGACAAACAGATCCCCTTCGTGTAAACGTGTGAATCACAAAAATGGTGCCATTAAGGTTATATAAGAAGCAAATTGTCCAACAGGCTGGCCAAACAAATGGCCGAGGGAGGTCAGCGGATCCAAAGTTGCTGAACTACTGTAAGATCAGGATATCAAAATGGCAATAAAAGATGACTGGAGCCCACGTCAAGTTCTTCATCTGGTCATGCACAACACTCTCACTGTGGGTTGGTGCATTTTCATCCCAAAAACAGTGATCATCACCATGGTACAAGCGAAGCATCGTTTGTTTCGCACAATATGCAATTGAACAATAACAATCAATTGACCTTTTAAAGTAATTGATCGTGATCGAATTTACCATAAGAATGTGCTCTAAATTACTATAACACCACTAACACCAGCCTAGATAGTTAGACCCAAAGAAAGGTTCAGTAATTTGTGGGGCAACCTCCATAATCTGTCCATAAATAAAAGAAAAATACATGGCAAATCTCAATATATCAAATTAAACAATAATCCTCCTAGACTAGGAATATAATCTCAAAAAATTACATGAGGGGTAACTGTTTGTTACAAGCTGTCACCCATGCTAGGATTGAACCATGACACCTCCTGAGCAATATTAGCCTGGATGACACTTGATATTTTGATTTGGGACCTCACAGTGGGTTATTTTGTGAAAGAGGTCAATCGCGAAATATCTGATTTTCTTGAAAATACAAAAATGTCAATAAACTGACCAATAATTCAGTTACAAACTTATTTTTGGTGTCAAAATGAGCAGCATAACAATACATATTGTAAAAATATTGGTTTATACTATAATATCGGGAAATTTTACAAAGAATGGCAAAAACGGTGTACCTATTCTAAATCGGGGTACACACCGTGATCATTCATCCCAGCAAGCTGGTACTCAATTTGCCGACCTCGGAAGGATGACAGGCTGAGTCAACCCCCCTGGCGTTAATTCAGCGATCGACCGGGATTCGAACCCAGGATCCTAGGATCCCAAGCCGGCACCCTAACCGCTAAGCCAACACCAGGCTTAGAGGGAAAGTAGGGGATGAAAAAAAAGTCCAGATATCCAAAGAGAAATCAAATGAATAACAAAAGACCACAAGTCAGGAGACGACGATGGTTCACGAGCGAGCGGTATTCAATGACAAAGGACGGACTATAACCGAAACAGGCCCGGACAGGCCAGGCCTGGAAATGTCAAAATGAAGGTTACTGACCTTGAAATGAGATAGAAAATAATGTATAATCAGTTATGAGGTTAGTCAGCTACACAATACCGAAAATTCGGTGAAAACGGAAATGAAAAATAAATGAAAAATAAATAAATAAATAAATTTGAAAAATGAAAAAATTAATAAAATAAAACATGAAAAATCGAGCTCCGTGGGGCTAGGCACATGACATTGGCCTAACCAAATATCGAAACCCCTGTCAGTTTCCACCAAACCCCTCAGAGAAGATGTAGCTTGACTCGATTACCCCCTAAAAAGACATCTTTTTCGGGCGTGGCTCCGCCCACAATGGGCGCAATACACCCACTCTAGGCAGGACACAACTAGATCATGATATCAACCTCCCACCCAAGTTTCATCAAGATCGGATGATATCATCGGGTAGTTATGCTGCGGACAGACAGAGACACACACAGACAGACAGACACACACAGAGACACACACACACACACACACACACACACACACACACACACACACACACACACACACACACACACACACACACACACACACACACACACACACACACACACACACACACACACACACACACACGACGAATATAGTGGTCACTTGATAACTCGTGAACCAATAAGAGGCGACTGGGCAGGCCTCGAGGAGAACCAGGCCCCAAACACGTATGACCAAACTGACTGACTAATACACAATTTTACACGAAATGCAAGACACGGTTGAACCAGAAACACAGTAGACACATACACAGCAAAACAAAATACTTAACTTTGAGAAAAAAAACACCAACTTTGATCGACGTGGACAAGCTCTGATGACAAACAACCTCACTTGGAGAACCGGAAGCGGAAGCGACATCACATTATCAACTGAACTTGCAGTCCAATTTTATTTCAGAATAATAACAAATTACAGCGTGGTTAATAAAAAGTGGAGTGTAAATAAAGCGATCAGGAAGTAATACCCCGACTTACGTCTCCCCTTTTTACGTCGTTTCGCAAATGCATCGTCACGTTATCAATACCACGACCGGAATTGCTCCGCCTCTACTTGCACTTACATCGCTTTAAAAGCCATACCTTTTATTCTCGAACATTTTCAGAACTTACAAGACTGATGAAAACCCCAGAATACATTGCTGAATTACCAAATCGGGAGATCACAAATCGCCGAAGAAACTACCGTACTTTGCTTCGCACGTAAATAAATATACTGTCCTATAGAATGGCCAAGAGGCCTTGTAAAAGTTTTACCTTGGAAGTGAAATTAGACGTTGTTCAACGAGTAGATACTGGTGAACATGCCGTTGATGTTGCCATGTTATTAAGTTTGCCTCCGACTACGATGCTACCTACCATCTATAAAAATGCCGACATTCATTGAAGGAGGATGAAAAAGGAAGAAGGAAAAAGGAGGAATAAAGAAGAGGTACTGCCAACTTCGCTCGCTTCCGGAAGTGGTCGATTTTTATTTCAATATGCCTGGCAATTGATTTTTTTTTCAATAAGTATGTCTACTTGTGTATGTTCCCACAGTAATATAACTGTTATGAATGAAACTAGAAGAATGACAATCTTCAATGACACGACGTCGACCGATATACCTCCACCCACATTATTACATCATTATACATACTTGTACCCTGGTGTTGGACTTATATACTGGACTGGATTATAGCCCTGGTGTTGGGCTAGCGGCTAGGGTGCCAGCTTAGGATCCTAGGATCCTGGGTTCGAATCCCGGTCGATCGCTGAATCCCGGTCGATCGCCAAAGGATGGCCCCTTCCTCTCTGGTCGTAGTCAACGTGTGGCCCTGAATGGATTTCTCTCATCTCCCCTTCCTGTTCAGGCTGGAGTTCCCCAAGGCAGTGTGCTGGGCCCTGTGCTTTTTCTGGTCTTTATCAATGATCTCTCCGACTCTCTGGAAAATCCTCTCCATCTCTTTGCTGATGACTCCACTCTCTGCCGCTCCATTCCTCTTCCCTCAGATTGGCAGTCTGCAGCCTCCTCACTCTCTGAAGACCTGGACAAAATCACAGACTGGTCAAACAAGTGGAACATGTCTTTCAATCCTGACAAATCTCACTCTCTCACTATGTCTCTCCGAAAAGATCGACTGGACAACCCTCCCATCTACTTTCTCAACAATCCTCTCCAAGAAGTTCTGTCGCTCAAGCTTTTGGGTCTCACTATCTGCCATGATCTTTCTTGGGAAAACCACATTTCCAAGCTGGCCTCCAAAGCCAGTCGCCGACTGGGCATCCTCCGTCGTGCGAAGTCCTTCCTCGGCACACCTGAGCTCCTCACCACATACAAGGCTTTCATCCGCAGCTCAATGGAATACTGTTCTCCCCTATGGGCTGGTGCTCCTGCCTCACACCTGGCTCGGCTTCACGCTGTTGAATCCAAAGCTTTCAAAATCATTTGAATCTCCCGCGATGAAGCTATCTCTGAGGGCCTTTCACTCACTCACCGCAGGCAGGTAGGTGGTCTTTCTGTCTTCTACCGACTCCTCTCCGGCCTTGCTCCCCCAGCTCTCTCTGTGCTCTGTTCCCCAAATATTCCTACAGGTCGCACAAGATCTGCCAGCAACCCTCTGATGGTTAAACTGCTGAAATCTCGGCTCTCTGCTCACCTTCACTCTTTCATTCCTCTTTTCTCCCGCCTCTGGAACAAACTCCCACACTCCCTTCAATCCCACTCCTCCCTCCAGGTCCTTAAAACAGCTGTTCACCACCATCTCTTATCTTCCCCCATCCAAAACCTTGATCTTTTCTACCCCCACTAATTCACCCCAGATCCACCTTGTTTGAAATTCCAACTTCTTTCCTGGAAGTCCTGGCAGTGTCCATATGTTTATACCTCTCCCACCCCCCCCCCCCCCCCCTTCACATGCCTCCCCCCCAAAGCCCTCTCCCTCCCACAGATCTCTCGATGTCTCCATGTCTCTCGGTCCCTGCTCTCAAATGTTGTGTTTGTATCCTTCCCCCTCTCTCCCCATCTTGTCTACCGCTCCCGATGTTATTTGTTTTATGTGTCTGTTTGTCTTTCTGTGTGATTAATGTTCGCTCTTTCACGAGCCTCGATCTTGTATACAACAAAAAAATAAAAAAATAAAAAAACAAAAAAAAAAACACCAGGGGGGTTGACTCAGCCTGTCATCCTTCTGAGGTCGGCTAATTGAGTACCAGTTCACTGGTAATTCCCTGCTTGTCGTAAAAAGGCGACAAAAAGGGTTGGCGGCAGGAAGAGCATCCGGCCGTAAAACATTGCTTCAAAAAAGGGGACCAAAAAACAACAACAACCACGGTCCCCGAAAAAGGCCAACCCCTGCTTGCGGGGAAAAATGGCCTCTAAAGGTGGTTTTTTGGGGGGGTTTTTTATACATACTTGTACCAATTTTGATCAAAATCCCATCACTGGTTCACAAGTTACCGCAGTAACAAAACTTTTCCCCAATGGGACCTATGACCTTTGACCTCTTGACCCCATAATGTAATCCATTTATCTTTTCACCATTAACATACTTGTACCAAGTTTGACTGAGTTCCCTTCAGCCGATAAGTTATCGCGGCAACAAAAAACAATTACAGAAACTGACCTTTGACCGTTGAGCTCTTGATGCAGAAATCTAATCAGTTCATCTTTGTATCACAATAGATACTTCTACCAAATTTGGTCAAAATCCCATCACTGGTTCACAAGTTAGCTTGGTAGCCGAATTTTTATCCAACAGGACCTCTAACCTTTGACTTATTGACCACAAAATCGAATCAGTTAATCTTTACATCATTATACATGACAGATCTAAGTTTGACTTGGATTCCTTCAGCTATTCTCAAGTTATCGCTGTCACAAAAACATATCACGGAGGGACGGACAGCCCGGACGGACAAGCCAAAAACATAATGCTTCCGGTGACCATCAGCGGTGGCATAAAAAAGGGTCGTGAAATGCACCAGGCATAAAAGGATGGCCCCTTCCCCGACCCACAGATAAAAGGTGAAATACAATACATGAAGTGGTGACATGAGGAACGCATCCCCTGTTTATGCCATGAATTATTGAGGAAAAATTGCTTTGATTTACATCATTTCAATATTCGTCGCACTTTTCAGGAACACATCCCCAAAGTAAACCGGAGTCATTTTTTATGTTGATGGCTCTAGTCACCGACTATATAGTCCTCATCGAGGCCAGGTCTTAAATAAAACAACTGCATTGATAAATATGAGGAAAGCTAAATTAAATAGAGAGAAGGTAAAGGTGAGGAGTGAAAATGAGTAGGAAAAGTGTATGATGTTTGTTTGTAAGAAAGTGAGATTGAAGCTAGCCCGGTAGCTCTAGTTTGAGTGAGACAGAAAGCAAGACCAGCAATCCTGACACAGAGAGTGTAAGATGGTTCCGGGCACCACTTAAATGCTCCTAAGTCAGAATGGTAGTACTACCCTGGGTGGTTGCTGTCGACAACCTACTACCTAAAAATATCGAACAGTAACCTGTGTAAATGAATGGGTGGTTTAATGTCTGAAATGTGTATACTGGTACAATGACTTCCGTTGGCTAATACGTTACGCACGTGCTTTCATAATTAGAGAAAAGGTTGTTTTGTGTTTTTGTTACAAGAGTACATGGATACACGCACACATGCTCACCTTCGATCATCCCTCATACCATTCATTTCTCGCCCTCCATCGCTTTCTCGGCCACTCCCTCTCCTGAAGCGTGGAGGTTTGTCGTAAGTCTGGCCCCTTCCCGATGTGCGCCAAGACGTCACATTCGACGAGACATTGGACTGTGAAGAAGCTGAGAATTCCGGGCGTGTGGCAGCCAAAGCAGGGAAAGAACGAAGTTCTGGTGCATTGCGACTTTTGTAATATGGTTTTGGTTCAGCTGTTGGAAAGAAGTAGTCACGGCACTATTAACCAATCTTCAATTTGATTTGATGACAATTTGGCCAAATGACCTTCCCAAATCTGGAATCCAATTCCTAACTTTTGGTCTTTTTTACAACATTGAAGCCCAATACCTTGCTTGGTCTGTCAGCCACTTTATCGTAGCCTGCAACTTCCAGCCTACATTAATTCCTTATGACCTTCCAATGACAATTCAACCACTAGTAAATGTACTTAGACATAGCCAATCTCACCAGAGCACACTGGCCACATTATTACAGTGGGGCATCTTCAATAGCTTGCCACATTATTTAGGTAGAATAATAGTGAAAATGGATAAACCTGTGTCCATTCAATTCGTAGTAGTTTCAATGTTTGTGCGTGTGTGTGTATACTTACTGTCAATCCCCAAAGCTTCCATTTTGCTATTAAGGAAATCGAAGAGTGTGCTGGGAGCTGACGGTCGACTACTGACTGCTCCCCCATCCTCATCATCGCTCACAGCTGCTGCTCTTCGGCCCCTTCCCCGCCCCTTGCCCCGTCCTCTTCCGCCACTTCCCCTATCTGCCAGACACACAGAAAGCGTCTGCCTTTACACTCTTCTTCAAAGTAATCATGCATAAACCAGCCAGATCGATATAATGGCGTGCTCAGTCATGATGTCATTACCTTGTCAATAAATCCATGAAGTATTAATTACGAATGCATATTTTGACATCCAAATAGTTAAAATTCTTCCATCTGAAAATACTGATAAATTCATATAAAAATTACAATTATCTTGAATAATCTGCAAAAATAAAGATGAGAGTTAGAATAGAACCATGACAACACAGCTCGTAATTTATTTGGTGAGAGAATAATTTGATTACAAGGTACCCTTGCCATGACGTGATGTTGCATCAGGGCACAACAGCGGAGGCGGATGAAGCAGGGTTTCCAATGCAGCTTCCACATCATTTCGATTGTCCATCAAAGCGAGCCTCCCTTCCTCTTTCGTGAATCCCATTTCCACAATCCGCTTCAGTGATCCTTCATCCACCTGATGAAAAAAAAAAATGTCTTGTACAACTTGTACAACAAAAAAGGCAATGCAACTCTAACAGCAGCTCTAAACGGTCTATAAAGCATACTCCCGTGGCGGGCAGAGCTTCAACAATACAGGACATGCAGACTTCACTCACAGTGGCACAAGCGGAGATGAGAAGCACCAACTGGAAGTAGATTCGGCAATCATGGTTTTTGAAAGTTTTTTTTTTTTTTTTTTTTATGTATACAAGATCGAGGCTCGTGAAAGATCGAACATTAATCACACAAAAAGTCAAACCGACACATAAAACACAAAATAAGGGGAGCGGTAGACAAGATGGGGAGAGAGGGGGAAGGACACAAACACAACATTTGAGAGCAGGGACATCGAGAGAACTGTGGGAGGGAGAGGGCTTGGGGGGAGGTGGGAGAGGTATAAAACAAATGGACACTGCAAGGACTTCCAGGAAAGAAGTTTGAATTTCAAAAAAGTGTATTTGCGGTGAATTAGCGGGGGTAGAAAAGATCAAGGTTTTAGATGGGGGAAGAAATAGTGATGGTGGTGAACAGCTGTTTTAAAGACCGGGAGGGAGGAGTGGGATTGAAGGGAGTGGGGGAGTTTGTTCCAGAGGTGGGAGAAAAGGGGAATGAAAGAGTGAAGGTGAGCAGAGAGCCTAGATTTTGGCAGTTTCACCATAAGAGGGTTGCTGGCAGATCTTGTGCGACCTGAAGGAATATTTGGGGGACAGAGCACAGAGAGAGCTGGGGGAGCAAGGCCGGAGAGGAGTCGGTAGAAGACAGAAAGACCACCAACCTGCCTGCGGTGAGTGAGTGAAAGGCCCTCGGAGTTAGCTTAATTAATCAATTAGTCAAGTTAATTCAAGTTCAAGTCAAGTCAAGTTAATTAATCAATCAAAAACATAAATTAATTAGTTAGTCAAGTTTACGGTATTGTCTCGTTTCCTGTCTCCATCCAACCATGTGACCATGGCCGAGCCAATAACTGCAAATGACAGAGCAGCTAGCTCGGCGCACAGCCGGCTTAAGACTCAATATGGTCATCAACACACCCAAGCAGAGAATGAGTTTGCATGCAGAGCGAGGTTGAACCATGTCAGTAATGAATTAGGGCACTGTAATTATCCCAATTTAGACACCCAGGAATTGTCCAATGTACTGAAACAGTTCCAGCGTGGGATAAATAGCAAAGGTTAAACCTAGGTTACATAAATGAAGGGAAAACATACGTACTGCTTTTGTGCATATATATAATCCATTGTAGTTATATAGCTGGGATAATTCCAATTGCATCCTCCCTTCCCCAATGGAAGAAAAAGCCAAGAATGGCAATATATATTATATACATATACATATATATACATATATATACATATATATACATATATATACATACATATACATATACATATATATACATATATATACATATATATATGTATTTACCGACTCCTCTCCGTCTTCTACCGACTCCTCTCTGGCCTTGCCCCCCCCAGCTCTCTCTGGGCTCTGTCCCGCAAATATTCCTACAGGTCGCACAAGATCTGCCTGCAACCCTCTTTTGGTTAAACGGCCAAAATCAAGACTCTCTGCTCACCTTCACTCCTTCATTCCTCTTTTCTCCCGCCTCTGGAACAAACTCCCTCACTCTCTTCAATCCCACTCCACCCTCCAAGTCTTTAAAACAGCTGTTCACCACCATCTCTTATCTTCCCCCATCCAAAACCTTGATCTTTTCTACCCCCGCTAATTTCACCCCAATTCCCCTTTTTGAAATACCAACTTCTGTCCTGGAAGTCCTTGGTGTCCTTGTGCTTTATACTTCTCCCTCGCCCCCCCCCCTTTCCCATGC